>NC_081411.1:312873504-313053504 GCF_030272615.1 Cryptomeria japonica | reverse complement strand
TTCTTTGAGAATGTAAACTTTGTGTTGTTTTTGAGAAGGAGAGACATTGTTTTATAGGTTTGGATCAGTTATCTTTGATATTTTGAAATAGAAATCTCCACGGAAGTTTTTTGGAATTTATAGACTTTGTGATATGGTCGATGAAAATTCATTCTTCGTATGTTGAATAGATCTTTGTTTTTTCTTTCTATTATGGAATATTAGAGTGGCTGATTTATCCTTGTTTTATTGTCATGAAATGTTTATCTTTTCATAGAGATTGAATGGCAGTAATGTTCCAATTTTCAAGTTCTTATAATGGCTCTTCGGATCCCCCTTGCACTTTGATACATGAGTGAGAATAAATTAGAAGATTATTTATTTATTTCTTCTTAAAAATAGTTTAATTTTGATGCCTTTAAAATATTTATAGTTAGAAGATATACCTTTCACTTCTTTATAGTTAAAAGCACACATAGTTATCATTCATTGCATATATTTAGAATGCAGTTGCACCTTGTAAAAGAAGTAGAGAGTAAGTGTAGAAGGAAATCACACCTATCTCAACAATTTGAATGGTTTGTCACCTGTCCAAGCGGTAGAGTACAGAGCAAGGTCACAAAATCTATACACGAATAGAAATAAACCTACTTACAAAATTTATCTTTCTAAGGAAAGATTTCACTCCTTTTTTGTTTATAGGGAGAGGAAGTTCTTTGATAGCCTTTATTCTTTCAAGATCAATTGTAATCCCTTCTTTTGACACCACATGATGAAGTATTTTTTATCGCACGATTCCAAATATGCATTACTTTGGATTTAGTGACACACCAAACTCTCAACATCTCTCAAATACCTTCTCCAAGTAATTGAAGTGATCCTCCTTTTCCTCAAAAAATACAGTAAGGTCATCTAGGTAAATAAGGATAATTTCATTAATCAAATCCTTAAAGGCAATACCATTGCATGTTGAAAAGTGGCTCCAACATTTTAGAGACCAAAAAATATTTTAGAATATCCAAAAGTTCTCCACTAAGTGGTGAACATTGTTTAATATTGATCCTCTTCTTTCACCAAAACCTGGTTATAGCCAAAGAAGCCAAAAAATAGTGAAAACATTTCATATCCTATAGCTATTTGAATAGTCTATTCCATAGAAGGTAATGGATAGTGGTCTCTTAAATAATCTCTATTCAAATCGTGAAAATATACAAATAAGTGGATATCTCTATTTTTTCATAATGGTACCACATTAGACACCTAGGTGCTATGCTTGATCAAGTATATAATTCAAGTGTATAAGCTTCTTTAACTCTTTAGCCATCATAGATTTAATCTTTAGATTAACCATTCTCTTTTTCTATTGGATAGGCTTAGCCCCTTCAAAACACTCTATATTATGTTGAATGACATCAAGATCATATCCTTTTAGGTCATCGTAAGTTCATGCTATGCCCCTTCATATTTATGACAAAAGGATACAACTCAATATTTATCCTTCTGGGGAACTTCTTTCCAAACCTCAAATTTTGTATAATTTCCAACCTCAAGGCCTTTATAATCTCCCTTGCCATTAAAAAACTTCTTTTTGTTGTTTCTTTCTTCATCATGATCAAAGAGAAGTTATAGTTTTATCAACCCTTTTGAAAGATTATTTCTCTTGAGCTGGATGATATGATCTTCATATGGTTCTTAAATATTGGGTTGCAGTTGCTCTGGAAAATCACTATTGAACACTTGCCAATTTTCAGATTATCTGGGATTATTGGTCTAACAATCATCAACACAAAATATTTGTTTAGAGTGTCCTAAAATTGCACCCCTTTACAATTAAGACCGTACTAGATCCTTACCTTAGTCTTTGCACCCGTTGGCCTACTTGGGACCTGATTATGCTCATGCCCCTTCCATATTGCATCACTTTGTGAAATTTTGTATTCATTTGGAACTTTGATACATGCCCCAAAATAGGGTAGGACCAGGGCATGGGTCCCTGGTCCTTAATAGAACCATGGCTCCACACCATGGCCCCCCTCATTTTTGGGCCCCTTTCAACCCATTTTCACATTTCAAATATGAGTAGGAATTCCCTCTCCATGTTAGCTAATTTCATTAAATTAATATATTTTCTACAGGGGCAAGTATATAAAGAGGATTTCCCCTCTCATTTTAATATCAACAAGAATCCGCATTCATAAGTCAAGCATACATTACACACATGAGATCAAGCATTCAAGAGTAATTGAGCATTTTCAGTCTTTCTTCAAGCATTGGAGTAGCAGTAAAGTCAAGATTCAATAATTAAAGTGGAGATTTACATCCTATTTCACAAAACCCTAATTACATGTGGAGGCAACCAAATTTAACAATGAGGTATCATCATTCAATTTTCGATATTAATTCAGCATCTCCCTCAAAAGGAGAACCTTTCCTTATAGGCATTTCAATTCTCTTTATTTCAATTTCATAGTTAATTCCAAAACCGGGGTTTGACCTAAGGAAAGCCCCTATTCCCAACCCTTTTCCCCTTTTTTATATGTTTAGGAAATAAGTATAGAGTTGTACTCTTTGGAATAATTTCCATTCACAGAGATGAATCAACTGTTTTCGGCATGCGAAATGTTTGGAGGACCAGGGTGCTATGTCATGGTCCCGATTTTTTAGGATATTATTTGAGGGTTAGATATGAGTTTTAATTATACTACTCAGATCCAGGTGTACACCAAAATCCCATACCTGTAGCTCACTATTTTCTTAGTTTTACTTTCTTTTCTCAACACTTTACCTTAATTCAACATTTCAACTTACAAAAGAGAGGAAAAAACCCACAAAAATCAATCAATCTATTTAGTATTTAGTCTTTAATTTGATTTGTGACTAAATAGATAGTGGATTCCCTTCCCCCTTTTCAATATAAATTTTTTTAAGTGAAAGTGAATTAGTGATTTCTCCCTTCTATGTTAAAAATTGGCAAATGAAATTCTCCCCTTTACATTTTTTAAGAGTAGGTCTATCACTAGATCAAACTAAGATCCAATTGTATCTAACCAACTTGTCTCAATATTTTATTTTCATGAAACTATCTTTATACCAGAAGCTCCAAAGGACTCTATTAAGTCCTAACTCGGGGTTAGTATGATCTCATATAGACATTTTTGGCAACTAAAAATTTTTGCACTTGTTTAACAACTAAGTCAAAATCTCCAAAAATTCTCAATTGTTTGATTGCCATTAATCTAGATAGACTAAAACATTTGACAAGGCCTTCATATTTAGCTTCATTATTTGTACATGTGAATTGAAAGTGAAAATCCCTTAGCATCTATTCTCTGGTTGGAGAGGTTTTGAAATCACTAGCTCTAAAAATTTCATAGTCCATATTTCAAATTTGTGATTCAATATAACTTTTGGAAACACTCCCTTCTTCTTTAGTGACCTGAGGAATAGGATAATTCTCATATATGACATATGTTCCTAGGCTAGTAGCATGATAGTTTCCAAAATGGTCTCTATCAATGAATTCACTCAACAAAACTTCCTCGTTTACACTCTAGTCTCGACTTACTTTTTTTTTCTTCTAACATGTATCAATATAGTACATCTCATTTTGGGTGGAGGTATGAATAGGCTCAAAATCCATCATAGAATCATTAGATATATGTTTGGGGTGCAAGGGTTAAGACAATACTTTTAACTTAGACACATACTTCATTCTTAGGATTAAGTGTGACCAGTCCAAGGACATGTGCCCATGAATCTTTTTTGTAAAATCACATGATAAATAAAGGCCGAAAATCAAAGGAATATCAATTATCACTACTTCTTGGGGATCTATGATTTTGGGGTAGGAATACAAAGTTAATTGGAGGTTTTAAATTATCCCAATGCCTTGAACCTTTTGGCCACCTAATTGCATAACTCCCATATTTAAAGGCTCATACTCCAACTTAATAACTTCAACTATTTGTTTTGTCATAATTATAGTGCTAGCCCTAGAATCAATCATGGATCGATGTAATAACTTAAGTCCAACAAAGAGAATCAAGAAAAAGGGCATAAGATTTAACTTACCCGTTTCATCCCTTTTTTGGTTGTCATTTAAGTTAGTGAATACTACTGGTTTCATTTCTTATTCATGGATGATTAGCATATTTCCCTTCATCTGAGCTTCGTCAACAACATCTTCATCTCATACCTATTTTTCTCTTCATTCTAGTGCATCTTTTAATAATTATTTATGTTCTAAAATCACTAAGATATCCCATACAGACATGTTAGCAGGGACTTTCTTCAGTTGCTCTACCATATTAAGTGATGTTAGGTGTAGACTATTAGATTCTTTTGGATTCTAGGGAAAACACTCTTTTAGATTTTGAAAAGGCTATACCACCACAGGGGGTTGAGGATTCTTATTGAAGGTAACTTTAGGTTGTTGTACTTGATCTATAGAGTCTCCTATAAACCCCCACTTTAAGTGAGTATTGTAATCAAATCACACTTGGGGGGCTTTGAAGCAGATACTTCATTAGAAATCACTACATTCTTTTCTTCCATCCAAGAGAAGACTACATGGTTTGGGACAATTTCAACTTCTTCTTCTAGGGACATACCTTGCATTTGTGTGGTCAATATTGCATTATCTATGCTAGGAGATGAGTAGGCATAAATTCGAGTATCTAGTGCAACACCTTGAGTGTTTTGTTCTATTACCTTTTGTTGTAGATTGCCTCATGAACAATTTTGAGGCATATGAGAATCATTACAATGAAAGAGACAGGGATTTTAATCATTTACAAAATTATTTTGTCTGGAAACTAACTCCTTGTTTTGATTGGGAGGTATAGTTTGCAATGGGGTTGAAACAAGAACTCCCTTGTATGATAACTCATCAGCATAGTATTGATGACAACTATCCCTAAAGTTTCCCCATTTTGTAATTTATGTGGAAACAACTATGGCACCACTAGCTAATGCTTCTAGGCTAGTGGCAAGGGATATATGATGCTCAATTTTGGATGTTTTCAATTTATCAATCAGTCTATTGATTTTAGATGAATTTTGCCCTAATTGATTAATTAATTTCTCTTGTGTTTCAGGTGTGCGATCAAAAGGAGGAATTGGGGTTGTATCTTGTGGGTTTTCAGGAGGTGCATTTTGTTGTTCTAGTTGTGGGTTATGAGAATCAGGTTTTTGAAACAAAAAATGAAAAAACCTAATTAAAAAGTGAAATTAAATTCAAAACGTAAAACAAATTGAACAAACGGGACAGAAAGACAAAAATTAACAAAAACTAACCTTGATCCATAGTGTCTGGAGCAGAAATGAGGCACCCCATTTTTGGTTTGGAGGAGAAATGAGGCACCCCATTTGTGGTTTGGCAGAGAAAATAGGGAAAAAATGTGACTGTCATGGGAAAATAAGACCCATTTTTTTTATAAAAACTTTTTTTTATAGGCAGCATGTACGTGGTTTTTTAGGGCTTATTAGTTCGTACTTGCTCATTTTCCTAGAGGTGGCACGTATGCACTATTTTTCCTAAAAGCAGCATGTACACACTACCTTTTCTAGGCTCAAGAATAACGGACCTGAGTGTGTACGCGGTGATTTCAAATTTTATAACCGCGTACGCGCTACTTGTTTTTCCATGTTTATTTTGGTTGGTCTCCACTGTTTTGACCACCATCTTTGTGAACTTACCTAATAAAAGGATTTGAAATTTTTAATGTTCAAATTATTCATCATTATAGGATGGTTTATATGTTTCCTTTTGCATTTCTTTATGAGAAATAACAGCCTAATGATGACTATAAATAAGTTTTTATATGTAAGGATGTCCCAATTGGGATCGATTTGATCTCTTAATCAATAAAAATAGAAATAATATTAATGATGACATTGAAATATTTATAGGGGTATTATTAATTTTATACTTTTATGTGTTCATTAAGTGATTTCTATTTTAATGACATATTCTTGAATAATATTAAGACTTTATTTGAAACCATTTTTAATGGCGTCTCTTACAAGTTTTCTATTTTATTTTGAAAGTGTTGTTAAGAGGTGTGTTGTTTGTTGTGATCTTCTTGTTTCTTGGGTCTACTAACATGAGTGGCTAGAATTTGTATGTGGAACCCACTACTTATGTGTTGCTAAAGAAAGTGTGGAGGTCTTGGAAATCTTTAAGAGGGGATTCTTACTTTATGTTTTGAAGATATGAATGGAAAACATTATGACCTCTCATCTTAATTATTGACTAGATAGAATGAAGGCCATGTGCAAGTGGGTCAAGTGAGAATTGAAGTGACTTGAGAATTAATTGGCCATGTCATAGGTTTTATTTGTGAAGGGGAGAAAGTTCTTCACCTTAGTCAAACACATGCATATGAGGATTATATATATATATATATGTTTTTGTAAGATGGAGAGTGGTTTCAAATAGAATTAGATTCAATTTTATACATGAAGATTTACCTACTCTACACGAAGTCATTATTTTCTGTTTGATCGAGTATTTCACCCTCAAAGTTAGGTTTTCTACTAATCATAGTTACCACTTTCCTCTCCTGAATTATCTTAGGGATAAGAATCTTATTATATTTTCTATTTTTATGTTATATTTGTTACAAAAATATGCTACTAAAGGTGCCCACTACCTCTCCCTAAGAGGATTATGTATGCTCTATACTACTTTTGGCTTGTGGCTAACCCTCCTCTTAATGCTATAAACCATAAGAATGTTTCTCCATCTTGTCAAATCCTTGACCATCCTCCTATTAAGGGTAGTAAAAAGAAATTTTCCTTTCTAGGTGAAACTCCTTCCTCAAAAGCCAAAAGTGCGAAGAAAAACCTATCTACCCCACCTAAAAAGTTAATTAATCCTAGGTCAAGAAGTGAAATCCCCATGATTGTGGAGCTAGCCTCAAATAACTTGCCCCCTATTCCTTAGAATAAAGAAAAATCTATTACATCTCTTCTTCTACAAAATAAAATGAAAGTGTGGTCAAAAAAATGGAAATCTATTAAAATAAAATATTGATAGTAGCCTTATAGTAGACTACCCCTTTTCCATCTATAAATATCTTTGATAGGGAGATTACTAAGGACGATGCTACTCATTTGTTGAGAAAAAGTTCAATGACATAATATAAAATTTGAATAGTGGCAAATATTTCTTTGAACCTCAAGAGGCCTATTCTCTTTGATGACAAGGATGAAGATTTCTATGACTCCTCCATCTAAGAGGATGTGACTTACAAGAATTATAATGAATCAGTAGGCCTCATCTATAAATATTTTCTTTTTTTCTCACCTCCCTATAATACCTTTAGAGTCTAGTAAAATTATTGAAGATTTGAACACTTTGAAAAAAATTGGAGAGAAAGAGGAAGAATTGTTCCAAAGAAAAAATGAAAAATAAAGAGCGAA
Source organism: Cryptomeria japonica (assembly GCF_030272615.1). Lineage (NCBI taxonomy): Eukaryota > Viridiplantae > Streptophyta > Pinopsida > Cupressales > Cupressaceae > Cryptomeria > Cryptomeria japonica. The sequence continues at coordinate 313,046,100 of NC_081411.1, read as the reverse complement.
CATTTTGAAAAAAATTGGAGAGAAAGAGGAAGAATTGTTCCAAAGGAAATATGAAAAGTAAAGAGCTAAGCATAAAGATGAGAAAATTTAGATTGTGTCTATTGAGATTAATGAAATCCAATTTTATATGGATAATATTAATAATTCCCATGGCTACATTGACTACACCAATTGTAGGAAGATTGTTTGACTAAAAAATACTTTGGGTAAAATTGTTAAAATTATCAATTCTTTGATGAGAAATATTATGTGTTTGTTGTGACTATAGGGATGAAGATTAGAGAGAGAGAGAGAGAGAGAGAGAGAGAGAGAGAGAGAGAGAGAGAGAGAGAGAGAGAGAGAGAGAGAATTAAGATAACTAATTTTTTCTAAAGAAGCATAAAGTGACAGGTAATCTCCAAGTTTATCTGTTAGTTTTTTTTGTTGGCTACACTAACTAACATGTTCTATTTGTTTTTTATTCACTTTGTAATAATCTACAATTTTTGGGGGCCTTTCACCCACTTGTTTTAATAATTTAAGTTCTAATTTATGATGCAAGAGGATATTAGCTGTAAATGCAATCATGCATTAAAAAAAATTGTAGTTTAATGTTTATTCATTTTATAAATATTTTTCCTATTTCTAAATGTTCTATAGTTATTGAAATCATTTTTGAATTGAAAAAAAAATATTTTTTATGTTTTTATATTTTAAATAAATATGCTTATATAAAAACCATAATTAACCTTTAATGACTAATGTGGTAACTATAATTGAAGAACCTAGATTATTATTTTAAATATTTAACCCTTTTATATTTAAAATATAACATATGTATTTTCTATCTCAATGAGCTCAATTAGTTTGACAATAGATATAGATAGCTATGGAATGGTAACTTGTATGAATGATATAACACGTATTATATTTGGTTGTAAGGTTTGACCATCATTTATTATACCCTCGAGCCTTGACTATACTATGTTAGAGGTTATATTATGTTTCAAGTTCCACATATCATTTATTTCAACAAACATGTTGTAGGAACATTAATTCAACATTTAGTCCTAATGGCTACAAGAATTATCATAAAAATTACTAGTACTAATAAGGAAATATCAGAGTTACATCACTAAAGTGTGGGTAACTCACCTTCAAGATGAGCATAAGTATTGGATTTATTCTTCAACTTAAAAATATTAACTATTTTTCTGGTTAAATGGTGGTGATGGTGATCATCACAACCATTGTAGCATTCAAAAATAGTTAAATAGTGTTGAACTCCAAGTAAATAAATCAAACTATTGCTCGCATTGGTCAATAAAACTATGACCAAATAAATAGTTTCAACTAGACATATACACACACAACTCAACATTTAGATCATAATTGGACTCACAAATATTGACTAGGAGGTTGCAGTTGTTTGGAAAATGGTGTCTCAACCTTGTATTTAAATAAGGTTACTATTTATATTAATTTTTCATTTGGATAAGAAATGGTGCAAAATTCACCCTGAAGCTTCTGGTTGGCTAGATAAGCATTTCGGTAAAGTTATGTTGCAAGATCACAACTAGTTTTGCAGATATTAAATTTTCCATTTTGGAGGGGTCTAATGAAAGGCTTAAATATGATTTTTAGGACTTTAGAGGACCCGAAACACCTTGAAAAGTGGGTGTAAATAACATAGCAGTTTATGAGGTAATAGAGCTCTTCACGAGCTTTCTAGCACTTCAAACAGTTCGTCAATAGGACACATAGTTCTCAAGTTATGGCCTCCAAAAGTTTGTACTCTTGAAATAGGAAATATAAAATACATCAGACACATAAATGAAGTTTTAAAAAGGGAGGAACACATCATAGGGCATCTAGAAGGGAGATAAGGAAGTCTACATCTTATTGGGTGGTTTTAGCCCATGGTTTTGTAATATTGTTTCACAGTTTTTTTTATTGTATCTCCTATATATGAGGTGCATGAGATAAAGGTTATGTGTAAGAGTCTTATAGCTATTGAGTTACCTTTGAATCTATGATTAGTGGTACTCTTATGCAGAGATTTGTCTTCCAGTATATTGTAAACTATTTTGATTTTGGAATAATATATTAGGGGGCTTTTGGAGTGTGGGGTTTTTTCTCTCAAAAGTGTTTTCCCCACATGAATCATTGTGTTATGGGTTGAATGTTATTATATCTATTTCTGGTTTCTATAACTGTTGTGATGATCTGGAAAAGTTTTTGTATTATCCTTCCCTCAGGATTAGTGTAGGAAGTCATTATGCTACTTAACTTCCTTACAAGTGGTATTAGAGCTTGATCACCTTTGGTTACAATTGTGGGTTGTTGGGTTTTTTAACTAATCCAGATTTGAGTGGGAGATTTTGCAAAAGACACTTTTTTATCTTGTTGGAGGAATTTTTAGATGGTAAGTTCGTCGGGGAAAATAGAGCTGGAAAAATTTAATGAAAAAAATTTTGAGATGTGAAAGGTGAAGATGGAAGATCTTCTAATAGATCGAGATCTATGGGATGTTGTTGATGCGAATGTACAAAGGCCCTTAGATCCTACTATGGTGGCTCAATATGATGTTATTGATAAAAAATCCAAGGGTCTAATCAAGTTGTTCCTGGAAGTCTTTGTTTTGATCAATGTCCATGAAGAAAACATTGCAAAGAAGCTACATTCTAAGCTTGGTGAAACATATTAGGCCAAATCTTTATTAAATCAAATTTTCTTGAGGAAGAAATTGTATTCCTTGAAGATAAAAGAGGGTGTATGAGTTGCATACCACCTGGAAAAATTCAATATGTTGGTGGCTCAATTAGTATATGTCGGTGTTAAGATGAATGAAGAGGAGAATTGCTAGATCTTGCTTTGTTCTTTGCTTGATTCATGGGACTCTCTTATTATGGCTATCGGTAGTATTTTAGTTTTTTTGAAATTTGAAGATGTGGTTGGTGCCCTACTTGGTGAAGAGATGTGAAGGAAGGTATCCCACAGTTCAAAGGAATCACTAACTATTTGTGGAAGACCTAAGGAGAAAGGAAAGAAGAATTAGAAGCATGATAAGTCCAAATCGAGAGGGAGATCAAAATCTCCTAGAAAGGCAAAAGTCATTTTTCTAGAATTATGGTAAACCTAGTCACATCTGTAAGGAATGCAAAGAAGAAAAAAAGAAGTTTGATTCTAATTCTAAGTCCGAGAAGGAAGATGGTGATGCATTTATTGTAGCTTTGGTGACTCATGCAAGCAATGATGCCTGGTTAATTGAATCAAGTGCATCTTTTCATATGACTATCAATAGAGATTGGTTTTCTTAATATGAAACATTTAATAGAGATAAGGTGTACATGGGTGATGACTCACATTTAGACATTGTTGGTCGAGTTAAAGTTAGAATCAGGGTTTCAAATGGTAGAATAAAAAAGATTAATGGTGTGCTACATATCCCTAGTTTAAAATGAAATTTGTTATTTGTGAGAAAACTAATAGATGCACATGTGTAGGTAGTCTTTTCTGAAGTAGGATGTAACATGATTAAGGGTGTTATGGTAATGGCTAGAGTTGTCAGGTTCAACACTTTGTATAAGGTAGACGCATACACTATTGAGTGTAATAGCACTTCTGTAAAAAGTAAATTTGTGGAAGTTTTGTGGGTTTCACCTTCAGCACATGGAAGTGGATTTTGGGTACCTAAGGGTTCTCTTTCTTTTGAAGAAAAGTTACCTATAGACAAGACTATGTTATGCCTTGGCCACATTGGAGAAAAGGGTCTAAGGACCTTGAAAAATAAAAACATTGTTGAAGGTTTATGTTATTGTAATCTTAAATTTGATTTCAATGAGCATTGCATTTATGAAAAACAAAACCATGTTCAGTTTTACTCGAGTTCTCATAAAACTTGTGCTATTTTGGATCTTATTCATTCTTATATGTTTGGTCCTATAGATGTTCCTTCGATTGGAAAATCCACATATTATATTTTATTTATTGATTATTTTAGTAGAAGGACATGGGTATATTTTCTAAAGAGTAAATCTAAAGTTTTCAGTCGATTTAAAGAGTTTAAAGAAATGGTTGAGTTGTAGATTGGAAACAAAATTAAATGCTTATGGATTGATAATGGTGGTGATTTGCTCTAATTATTTTGATAAATTCTATAAATATTATGGCATTAATAGACAGAAGACAACTCCATATTCTCTATAGTAGAATGGAGTTGCAGAAAGAATGAATAGGACACTGATGGAGAAGGCTAGGAGTATGTTGAGTGGCGTTGGTCTAGAACAAAAATTTTGGATTGAAGTTGTTGTCACTACTTTCTACTTGATTAACAAGTCTCCTACATCATCTTTTGTTGATAAAACACCTATGGAAGTATGGTCGAGTCAGGAGCCTTCATTGAGACATCTTAGATTTTTTGGTTGTGAGGCATATGCATATGTGCCAAGGGAGAATCAAACAAAGCTGGAGAACAAGGCTGTGAAATGTATCTACATCAGGTATAGTTATGATGTGAAAGGATACAAGCTTTGGGATCCTATTTCACAAAAGGTAATTCACAGTAGAAGTGTTATTAGAGAAATTGAGTCTCCTTCTATTACATTGCAGCTAGAATAGACTAAAATGGAAGATGTAATTCAATTTTCTTCTATACCTGAAAGAGTTGAATGGAGACCCCTAGATAGGCAAGAAGTTGAGGAGAGCTCGTCTAGTTTTGAATCTTTAGAAGAGGAGGAAGAACCTCCAACTCAGCTTGTTCGAAGGTCTACAAGATATAGACAACCACCTAAAAGGTGTTCACCTGATTATTGGAGATGTATTTTTTCTTTGAATACTAATGTGGATGAACTTAAATCTATAGAAAAGGCATTAGGTATGAATTATGCATAATCCTGGAAGATTGCTATGGAAGAAGAAATGAAAGCTTTGAAAAATAATGATACATGGGATCTTGTACCATTTCCTAAAGGATGAAAGCTTTTTGGTTGCAAATGGGTGTTCAAGAAAAATATTGGTTCAAATGGATGCATTGAGAAGTATAAAGCAAGGTTGGTTGCAAAAGGCTACTCTCAGTTTGAGGGTGTTGATTATGGTAGATATTTTATCCTATTGCCAAAATGACATCCATTAGAATTTTTCTCTATTGTCTCTACCTATGATTTAGAGGTTGAGAAAATAGATGTGAATACTACTTTCCTTCATGGTGATTTGGAGGAGAATATTTATATGACACAACCAAAGTACTATGTAGTGAAAGGTAAAAGTAATTTGGTTTGTAAATTAAATAAATCTTGGTATGGCCTCAAACAGGGTCCTAGGATGTGGTACCAAAAATTTGATGCATATGTGTTGAGTTTGGGATTTGATAATTCTAAATTAGATCACAATGTTAATTATAAATCTGATGGTGGTCATTTCTTGTACATTGCATTGTATGTTGATGATATGTTATTCATTGGATAAGGGAAAGGTATGATTTCAAAACTTAAGTCTCATCTAATTGTTAAATTTGAAATGAAAGATATTGGTGCCAAAAAACACAATCTTCAGATGGAAATTAAAAGAGATAGAGTGAACAAAATGATATGGCTAGGATAGAGTAAGTATGTGAATTCAATGTCAGAGAGGTTCAACATGCATGATTGTAGAGCATTGTGTATTCCTTTTACAGCTGGAACAAAATTATCTATTGTAGATTGTCCTACATCCCCATCAGAGATGGAAGACATGAGTAGAGTGCCTTACCAAAGTGCTATTGGAAGTTTGATGTATGCTATGGTTTGTACTAGACTAGACATTTCTCAAACAGTGGGATTTTTGTCCAGATATAAGTCTAATCCTGGTAGAGGTCATTGGTATGTAGTCAAAAGAGTCTTCAAATATTTGAAGGGCAGTACCTTAGAGTATTCTTTTTGTTATCATGGTAATTCAGTTGGAGATGTGATTTCCCTTGATATTCATGGTTATGTAGATTCAGACTGGGTAGGTGATATTGATAGTAGAAGATCCACTAGTGCTTATGTGTTTATTTTTTTTGGTGGTATAATTAGTTGGATGAGTAAGTGACAAGTTGTGGTTTCTTTGTCCAGTACTAAAGAAGAGTATAAGGTAGCTACTCATGCTTGTAAAGAGACCATATAGCTTAAGAGATTGTGTTTAGACATTGGAATAAAACAAGGGGCCATGACAGTTTATTGTGACAATCAAAGTGTGATTTGCCTAGCTAAGATCCCAACATTTCATGCCCAGACCAAGAACATTGATGTTCAGTACCATTTTGTGAGAGATATGATTGAAGTGGAAAGGTGAAGTTCATTAAGGTAGAAAGTTTGATGAATGTTGTAGATTCTTTAAATAAGGTTGTGAGCATAGAGAAGTTTATATGGTGCTTGGAGTCTATGGGCCTCATGGCCCCTAGCAATTGATTTATTGTGTTGATAATCCCTTTGCTCCTGCAAGGTGTTCGATAACTAGGATATTTATTCGGAAAATGGTGTCTCAACCTTGCATTTACATAAGGTTACTATTTATATTAATTTTTTATTTAGGCACAAAATGGTGCGAAATTCTCTCCGAAGCTTCTAGTTGGCTAGACAAGCATTCCGATAAAGTTACGTTGCAAGATCACAAGTAGTTTTGAAGATATTAAATTTTCAATTTTTGAGTGGTCTAATAAAAGATTTAAATTTGATTTTGAGGAATTTAGAGGACCCAAAACACCCTAAAAAATGGGCATAAATAATGTAGAAATTTATGAGGTAATAGAGAACTTCACGAGATTTTTGACGCTTTAAATGGTTCGTTAATAGGACACACGACACTCAAGTTATGGCCTTGAGAAGTTTGTACTCTTGAAATAGGAAATATAACATACATCAGACACATAAATGAGCTGTAAAAAGTGAGGGACACATCGTAGGGCATCTAGAAGGGAGATAAGGTCAGCTAAACCTTATTGGGTGGTTTTAGCCCATGGTTTTGTAACACTGTTTGACGACTTCTTGTATTGTATCTCCTATATATGAGGTGTGTGAGATACAAGTTGTTTTTAATAGTCTTATGGCTATTGAGTTACCTTTGAATCTCTAATTAGTGGTACTCCTATGAAGAGATTTCTCTGCATGTATATTTTAATTTGTTTTGATTGCGGAATAATATATTGGGAGTCTTTTGGAGTGTGGGGTGTTTCTCCCAAAAGGGTTTTCCGCATGTAAATCATTGTGTTATGGCTTGAATGTTATTGTATCTATTTCTATTTTCTATAACTATTGTGATGACCTGGAAAAGTTTTTGCATTATCCTCCTCTCAAGATTAGTGTAGGAAATTGTTCTGCTACTTAACTTCTTTACAGTAGCCATTCCATTGGCCAAAAAAATGGGTGAATAGCCATAGAAAGACAATATTATTTATATATTAGCTTCAATGTTGTTGGCCCAGTCCCATTAGAAACTACATACACCCATAACCATCTTTTTATGAAAATTTAAATATTATAATACAACTACTATTGAACTAAAATATTAAATTAATATTCTTAAATTATCATTATCCAAGAAAGTTATTTATTCATTGGTTTGTAAAACAAGATTAATATGTACCATAACATTCATATAAACATCTTCTAAATTTCCTTAAATACTATCCTAATACGAAGTTTTCTTCAAAATATGTCATAAAGAGACAAAAAACCAAATGAGACTTGGCATAGGTATACAAATTTTATAATTAGAAGTTAAACAAGGACTATTCCTTTTATTAATTAAAATTTGAAAATTAAAAATAACTTTTTATAATATAATAAATATAAAAAAAAATCATGAAATTTTCTGTAAATAAATACCTTAGTATGAGAAACTTCTAGATTCGATTATGTGAATGTTTTTTCCATCAACGTTTTCAATCGCACTCTGTGATTCATCATCAAGATGCAAGAGAGCTCAAGGAGTTGAAAAGTAATGAGATGCAAACCCAGGCAAAAAACATATAAAGAGATAGGAGGGGTAAGAGAACAAGGATAAAAAAGAACCTAGGATTAAAAGTCAACAACAAATGTCAAAAAAACTACAATGTTAAAGAAAGAACAAGAAAAAAAAATGATAAAAAAAGGAACAAATAACTAAAGAGTAAAATAATAAAAATAAAAATATATGTCTCTATATATAAATATACAAAAACATAATGTGCATACTTGTATATATGCATATGTGTGTGGGTGGGTAAGGTTTTGTAGGTGGTCATGTTTGCATCTATCTTCCTTTTTGTATATATGTATATATGTGCAAGTATATAAATACATACACTTGATCTTTTGTGTTTTTTGTTGTTCTCCTTTTTTATTTTTCATTGTCTTTCTTTATTTATGGTTTTATATATTTTTTCTTGCTTATTTTTCTGGTTAGTTAAATCATTTTCAATATATAATAAATTTAAAAACCTCTACAATTTAAAAAGCCCACACAAGTAGCATTGTTGGCCTGGGCCTTGGGTTTCCTCCCCATTGGTCTCAGGTTCAACTCCAAGTCTCGGGTTTGTCTGATGCACATGACTTGTACGTGGTTGTGTATATTCTTACAGGATTAGTCTCACCTCAACTCACCTATTCCTAACCCTAACTTGACAATAAATAAGTCCAAGGTAATACAATTTGAATGTTGGACTAGATCACGAAGATGCCTTTGTAGTTAAAATAAATAAATAAATAAATATACAATAAAATTTGAAAAGGAGACAAAACCATAAAAATACAATTTAAGGAGGAAAAACCACCATTTGATATTTCTTTATTTTGATATATTTTTTATGAATAGTTCCAAATCAGATTATTGTAGCCCAAAGTACAGAACTCATAGGAAACCTAAATTTTGAGTCGTGCTTTGTACGAGACTACACTTGAAAATGGTAGTAGGCTTAAATGCTTTCTATGAGAGTTTTGAAATATCCCTCATTCTTAGCAAAATAAAACTGGAAATTGTGACTTCCACTCACCTTGTAAACAAAATGTATCATAGTAAATTGAAATCAGTCTATCAAAGAGAAAGAAATGGCCATCAACATTTGTAAATAGTTATGGGAGATGAAGAGCTTCTAAGAAACTTAAGCTTGCAAAGAACTAGTGTCACTCCACCAATGTTTACACTCATACACTAAATAAAAGGATTCTAAGAAAGTAAGAAGGATAAGTATACCTACGACCACAATAGTGAGGAGCTTCCATGAATCAACTATGTATTTTCTTATCTTCTCCTTAATAGAAATGCTTTGTTTCTTGTTATAATACTTATTTACATCTGCTATAACTTTGTCTAAATATTTAACTCATGCTAGTTTAACACATCTAACCAAGACATTCCATAGGATGACCACCTTTCTATCATCTACTAGATGATTGTAGATAATCCACTATTTCTTTGAAGCCAAACATCTTCAACCATGTCAATGATTGTTGCAATTAAGGTGTCTCAACATTAGATTATGAATAATTATGTTAATATAATTATTTATTTTATTTTTCACCCACTTTGGAAGTCCTAGAGATTAGGGAACTAGTATCATAGGTTTCTATATTGAGGCTATGCCAAATTACTATTATGAATGACAGTTTCTAGTTTGGTGGAAGAGTCATGGAGAGTTTTTTTTAGAAATCTACATTTATGGTTTGAGTTCACTTTTGATAAGTGGTGTGAGGTAAAGAAGGCACCTATTTGGAAATGGTAACTTCTATATTGTACTTACATTACATTTGGAAAGATGATCATTGTGGAAAAGATAAGTGTTGTTGCTTCAAAAGTTTTTATGTGCAATGTGTCATTGGATTAGCAAGGTGTTTCAAATAACACAACTTACCTCTTTCCCATTGAATATGGTTTTGGACACCATGGGCACATACCTCTTTGTGATGAGCTCTATTTATATATTGATGCCTCAGTTATTTTTATGAGACAAGCCGATTATTTCTAAGGAATTGTTATGTCGCTATAATTGTTCTTGAATTATCTGTTGTAGCTATTCCTGAAGAGCATTGTTTCTATGCAATACATTGTAACTATTGTTGTTATTGATAATACAATTGAGTCTGGTTTTTTGAGAGTGGTTTTTTTCTCGAAAGGGTTTTCCCATGTATATTTAGTGTTGTGGTTTTATTTGTTCCAATTATTTTTAATATGTTTATCTAATTTGCAATAGTTTAAGAGTTTGTACTTGAAATTATTGCATAATGTCTCTTGTTAGATTTATCATTTGGAAGCGTTATTCCACACTTTGGCTTCCTTTCAATTGGTATAAAACCTGTCCAACTTTTTTTGTTGTTGTTGGGTAACCATATTTTTATGTTGATCTAGTTTTTGTGAGAGTTTTGTAGAGGAAGATTTCATAACTTTGTTGCAAGTTTGATATGGCAAGGACATCCAACAAAAAAGAGATGGATAAATTTAATGGCATCAATTTTGAATTATGGAAACTCAAAATGGAGGACATACTTTTGGATAAAGATCAGCTGGGCTTTAGTTTATTTGATAAAACTGCAAAGTACACCATAAGATGAACAAGATAAAATGGATTAGAAAGCAAAGGGTTTGATAAAACTCTATCTAGTTGATTTAATAACACAAAATTTCCATGAGAAGAAGACTACAACTACACTTTGGAAAAAGATTGGTAATATTTATCAAGGGAAATCCTTGGTAAATAAGTTATTCCTAAGAATTAAGTCGTATTCTCTGAGGATGGAGGAAAGAGGGTCGGATTTAGATCATATGAATGCATTCAACATGCTTTCTGCTCAATTGAGTTTTGTCGATGACATGATTGATGATCAAGGTAAATGTATGATTTTATTATGTTCTTTGCTAGACTCCGGGGATCACCTTTTTATGGCCATTAAAAATACAATAACCACTTTCAAGATGGAGGATGTGGTTAGTTCATTTTTATTTGAAGAGATGTAAAGGAAATATTTTGAGATAACTAAGGAGGCCCTAGTTTCTCTAGGTAGAATGATGGATAAAGCAAAGAAAGAGGAAAAGAAGGGTAAATCAAAGTCTTCAAGGAGATCTAAGTCTCGTGGTAAAAGGTCCAAGACTAAATGTTGGAACTGCAACAAATCTAATCATTTTCAAAAAGGCTGTAAAGAGGATTAAAAAAAGGAAAACAAGAAAGCCTTTGATTTTGATTCCAATAAATCCTCTCAAGATGGTGTGGATTTTTTTGTTGTTTCCTTGGAAACCCATGCATTTGAAGATGTAGGGTTGATTGACTCAGGTGCTTCTTTCCGCATGACCTCTCATAGGGGCTATATTTCAAATATGAAGAATATGATGGTGGGAAGGTGTACCTGGCTGATGACTCTAACCTGAGGGTTGTTGATCATGGAAGAGTCAAGATACAATTTCTCGATGGCAATATGAAGGGGATTGATGGTGTATTGGATATTCCTAGTTTGGCATGAAACTTTCTTTCAGTTAGGAAGTTGAGAAATATAGGAGTGCAGATTATTTTCTTACAAGGTGGATGTAAGATGAGTAGAGGTTCTATGGTAATTGATTAGGGTGTTGAATTATGGACCTTGTATAAGATAGATGCATGCACAGTTCAATGCAAAAGCACTTTTGCAAAGTCCAAGAAAATGGCTTTGGATTCTTCATCGTCACCATCAAATCAAGGAGAGCAGAAAACTATTGTATCAACATCTGATGGCCAATTTTTCTAGGTACCTAAGGGTGCTAATGCTTTAGAGATGAAGCTCCCAAGTGAAAATAAAATGTTTTGGCACCAAAGACTTGGTCACACAGATGAAAAGGACTTACAAGCCTTGAAAACTAAGATCTTTTTTGAAATCCTTGATGATTGTAATCTCAATTTTGACTTTTTTGAATATTCTATTTATGGAAAGAAACACTATATTTCCTTTTATTTAAGTTCTCATAGGTCTTTTGGGGTTTTGTACTATGCTAATTTTGATGTATTTGATGTAGTTAATGTGTCTTCATTAAATATATCTATGTACTTTGTTTCTTACATAGATGACTATTCTAGAAGGACATTGTTTTATTTCTATAGAAGTAAATCTAAAGTTTTCAGTTAGTTTTAAGAATTTAAGTCCATGGCTGAAAATTAGACAAGTAGGAAAATTAAGTGTTTGATTATGGATACTGGTGGTATGTTTTGTTCTATTGAGTTCAATAGTTTCTATAAGGATCACGATATTGAAAGATATATGACAACTCCATATACTCCTTAACAAAATGGAGTTATGGAGAGGATGAAAAATACATTGACGGAGAAGGATATGAGTATGATGAGTGGTGCTAGCCTTGACCAAAATTTTTTGGCTAAGAGAGTAGCCACTGCATGTTATCTAATAAATAGATCTCCTTATTTGGTGCTTTTTGAAAAGACCCCTATGGAACCATAGTTCTATAAAAGGACCTCAATGAGACATCTTAGAATATTTGGCTATGAAGCATATACTTATGTTCCAAATGAAAAGAGATCTAAATTAGAGAACAAGGGAGTGATGTGTATCTTCATTGGTTATCATATTAGTGTGAAGGAGTACAACCTTTGGGATCTAGTTGTAGAGAAGGTGCTTTGTAGTAGGAGTATAATCTTTAGGGAGTTGAAACCTTCCATAGTTGACTTGTAGCTAGAGAAGTAAGAGAAATAGAAGAAGGAGGTAGTTTAGATTACAACCACTTGTGAGAGAGTTGAACTACGTACACTTCTAGGACCTGATAACAAGGATAGCTCAAGTAGCTCAAAGAACTCTAAAGAGGAACAATAACCTCAACCTCAATCTTTGAGAATGTTTACACGTGATAGGAGACAACCTGAAAGATATGGTTATTCACTAGAAAGGTTTGGTTATTCCTTGTTATATTCTAGTTGCATATTTTCTTTAATTGCTAAGGTTGATGAGCTTAGTATTATTAGAGAGACAACATGAATGCATGATGTAGATTCCTAGATGGAATCCATGAATGAAGAGATGAATGCATTGAAGAAAAATGCTACATGGGATCTAGTACCTTTGTCTGAAGGATGCAAACCCACTAGTTGTAAATAGGGGTTCAAGAAGAAACTTGGTTTAGATGGCAGTGTTGAGAAGCACAAGGTATGATTGGTTGCAAAGGGATATTCCCAGGTGGAGGGAATTGATTATAAGGATAAATTATCTCCTATTGCTAAGCTGACATCCATTCAGTTTATGTTATCACTTCCAATAACACATGATTTGGAGGTTGACTAGATGGATCCGAAGATAACCTTCCTTCATGGTTACTTCGAGGAGGAGATTTACATTTCACAACTTGAGCACTTTGTGGAGAAAGGTAAAGAGAATATTGTATGAGACTTTAAGAAATCTCTTTATGGTCTGAAGCAATCTCTTAGAATGTGGGACCATAAATTACTATCTCTTGTGATAGCTAGAGTGTTAATTGTTTAATGATGAATCATACTTTCCATGCTAAAACAAAGCATATTGATGTATAGTTTCATTTTGTTCATGATATTGATGTATAGTTTCATTTTGTTCATGATATGGTGGAAGATGGAAAGGTGAAGTTGGAAAAAGTTGATACATTGGGGAATGTTGTATATGCACTGAGAAGTTTAGATTGTGTATTGGTTCTATGGGCCTTGGGGCCTTGAGCATATGACATAGTGTTTTGACAATTGATAGGTCTTTGAAAAGTGGGAGAAAGTTGAGATCAAGGTGTCTCTTACTTAGAGTCTAGACATTGTAATATAATTATTTATCTCATTTTTCACCCAATTTGGAAGTCCTAAAGTTTAGGGAGCTAGTGTCATAGGTTTCTATGTTCAAACTGTTACAAATTACTATTATGACTATGACGATTTCTAGTTTGTTGCAAGAGTCATAGAGAGTTTTTCTTTTTTGGCAGTCTACATTTATGGTTCGAGTTCACTTATGACAATAGGTGTGAGGTAAGGAATGAACCTCTTTGGTCATGTTAACTTCTATGTTGTAATTACACTACATTTGGCCAGATGACCATTATGGACGAGATAGGTGTTGTTGCTTTGAAAGTTGTTATGTGCAACATGTCATTGGATGAGAAAGGTGTTTCTTATGAAGCAACTTACAGCACATACTTCTTTGTGATGAGATCTATTTATATGTTGATGCCTTAATTGTTTTTGATGAGATGGGTTGATTATTTCTAAGGCATTATTATATTGGTAGAATTATTCTCAAATTCTCTATTGTAGCTACTCATGGAGAGCATTGTCTCTATGCATTGTATTGTAATTGTTGTTGATGCTAATAACTCAATTTAGTCTGGCTTTTCGAGTGTGAGATTTTTCTCAAAAGGGTTTTCCCATGTATATTTAGTCTGGTGTTTTTATTCGTCTAAATATATTTTTTATATGTGTTTATCTAATCTGAAATAGTCTAAGAGTTTGTAAGAAATATTTGCATCATCTTGTTTTATATTTAAAATTTGGAAGCATTATTCCACACTTTGGACTCCTTTCAATGATTTCATTCATGACATCAGTGTAACAAGTGAATATGAAATCACCAAGCACCATCGAAGCTTCAAACACCACCAAATTTTTGTGAACTACTTGCGTGTTGGAATCTAGGCTCAATTTGGGAAGATAAAGAGTTGTAGTCATAGGATCAAAGTAAATTGTGCTAAGGTCTCCCTCAATTAGAAGGGATTTTACTCCTACTAAGTATAAATTGGAGATTCGAGGAATCTTCAATTCATCATGCATATGAGAATTTTCCACACTGGAATATTCTCTATCCTCATTTTTTCCCTCACCAACTTCATCTTTGTGCTTAATTGAAAGAGTTTCAAAAGTGGAAACAAGATGCATGGATCTGTGTCACCAACTAGATAGTATTTTTATTTAAGACACCCTTTGGGAGTGCCAAGACAAGTTAAACAAAGCCAATTTTTAATGAGGAGAGAACTTTCCATAAAGCATTCAGAGAATTCATTATGTATGTTGAATCAGATGACAAGACATTCATGTCATCATTCTTATTAGAAATGGTATAGTAAATATCTAGGGGAGGGACAATAGAGTATTAAATAACCTCCAACATTTAATCCTTCTCTTTTATATGCAATATTGAAGTTGAAAACAAAGCATAGAAAGAAGTAATTGACAGGAAAACAAAAAAAGAAAAGAAAAAGAAAAGAGGAGTGGCTCAAGTAGGAGAACTACAAAATATAGGCTTAAGCATTCATTTTATAGATGAGAAACATTAAATATTTTAAACAACTTGCACCAAATTCACATGAAGCGACACACTATTCTATTATTAATTTATTGTAAAATTAATTATACTAATTATTAGAAAAATCCCCCCGTAATGTAGAAAAGATGGGTCCTGACCTGAAGCCTTATTAGGTACCCATGTACAATCACTTATTCACTTAATAAAATTGTTGCAATTCACTGTAATTCCCCCAGAATGGTAACCATGAGATAGTCAAGTGACTTCTCATAATCCTAAGAGATTTTGAATAAATACAAACTTAGTCTCACATAATACTTTAGTAAAAATATCAATTAGTTGATCTTTTGTCTTACAATATTGAAGATGATTCACCTATTGCTAGAGGAGATGCTTGATATAATGGTGATAGACCTCTGTATGTTTTGTTTTTATAATTAAACATAGTATTCTTTGACAAAAATATGGCACTTTGATTGTTGCAATGAAGTAAAGAAGGCCCTTCTTGATGTTGCATGAATACTACTAGTATAGCTTATAACTAAGTTATTTATTTAGCTACTTCATTCATTGCAATATATTTAGCCTCTATAGTAGATAAAGAAATAGTGGATTGCTTCTTACTACACTATGAAATAGGACAATAACCAAGAGATAAAATATACCCTGTAGTAGATTTTGGATCATCTTCACAACCTACCCAATCTGAATTTCAATATCCAACAAGTTGTAGATCTCCATTATAGGAATAATAAACACTCATACTCAAAGTAAATTGCACATACATCAATATTCTTTTTGTTGATATCCAATGTGGACCTTAGGAAATATCATAAACCTTGAAACTACACTAGCTACAAAAGATATATCTAGTTGAGTGTAAGTCAAGTACACCAATCTACCAACTAATTACTTGTATAAGGTAGAATCAACATCCTTAGCCTTCATGTCCTTTGTCAACTTCAATCTTGGAGAAATTGGAGTAGAGACACTCTTAAAATCTTCCATTCTAAAATTTCTTACCAATTCTAGATAATACTGTTTGAGAGAGGTAGATTGCATCATCTTTCTCCCAGACCTAGACACCAAGGAATTAGTGTAGAAAAACAATATCTATCATCTCAAGTGTATCTTGCAAATTTAATTTCATGTAATTGATTTTGTTCATATCATGGCCTATGATAATAAGATCATCAACATACAAGACAATAATTATTATTGCACCTTCATCAAATTCTTTCACATATAAATTCGGGTCATGAGGGCTATTGTGAAAGCCTTGAGTTTAGAAATATTCATCAATCTTAGCATACCAAGCCCTTGAATCTTGGTTCAAACCACATAAAGACTTTCTTAATTTGCAAATCAAGTATTTTTGTCATAGTCTTTCAAATCCTTGGGGTTTTGTCATTTAGATCTCTTCATCAATTTTACCATTGAAAAATGCATTTTTGACATCCATTTGGTGAAGACGATACTTAAAATGAGTTGCCAATTCTATAATAGTTCTAACAGTACTAATCTTTTCTATTGGGACAAAATTTTATGTGTAGTCAATTGCTCCTTTTTGTGAATACCCTTAGGCCACTAGTCTTGCCTTGTGCTTTCCAATGCTCCCATCTGACTTGAACTTAGTCTTCTACACCCACATGTTGTTGAACACATTCTTTCCCTTAAGCAAGTCCATAAATTTCCAAGTTTTATTCTTTATCAAAGAGTCACACTCATTCTACATAGCTTATTCCCATTCATTTTTTCCTTTAGCCTTATCATATGTTTGAGGATCACTGGTCTTCATTATGGTGGTCACTAGAGCATAATTTACTTGTTTTGTCTTTTGATAAATATCTTGAAGACTCTTGGTCTTTGGAGTGGGACGAGACTCTTCAACTATACTAGAGGTTGTCATAGAACTTCCACTACTTTCAAAATTATTCAAAGAATAATCATTATCTATGAGCACTTGTGGAATAGGAGAGGATTTTATCATATCGTCAAACCCTTCAATAAACTTGACATCTCTACTTGTGAACACAACTTCCATAGTAGGATCATATAATTTGTATCCTTTCCTTTCATAATCATAGCCCACGAAGATGCACTTAACACTCTTCTTATCAAATTTCTTTTCTCTAATCTCATTTTGTATGTGAGAAAATGATTCTCATTCAAATACTCTAAAATACTTAACATTTGGTGTATTTCCACTCTATGATTCTTTAAGAGTGATGTTTTGCAAGTAAGTTGTAGGAGATCCATTCAAAACATGAGATGCAATATTGATAGCTTCGACCCAATGAAATAAAGGAAGACCCTTGGATTGTAGCATGCACCACACCATTTCAACTAAAGTTCTATTCTTTCTTTCAACAACATCATTTTTTTAGGAGTATATATATTAGTCATTTCTCTCTTGACCCCATGATACTCACAAAAAGATTTGAATTTGTTGTTCGCATTTTCTCCACCATTATCTGTTCTTATTCTCTTGATCTTATTTTCACTCCAATTTTCCACAAATGATTTATACATTTCAAATTTGTTATTAAACACTTCATCATTTTTCTTAAGTAGACCCAAACTTTCCTTAAAAAATCATCAATGAATGTTAAGCTGTACCTAGCTCCTCCCTTTCATGTGGGATTCATAGGCCCACACAAATCACTATGCACAAGTTTGAGAGGTTTACTAGCCCTTCATGTAGACCTTTCAAACTTGTCTTTGTGTTGTTTACCAGCCATGCAATGTGCACACACACTTGTACTTACCATTTATCAAAGGTAATCCATCAACCATATCTATTTTTGAAATCATAGCCAAAATTTGATAGTTTCAGTGACCAAATATCGATGACATAGCTCACTTGTGGAGGATCCTCTAGTAATATAACAGTCTTATTAATAGATGCTAAAAATTTATAGATGCCATCACTCTCCACTCCTTTTCGTACTATTTTGTAATCATCGTTAATATTCTTGATTGAACACTTATATAAATAGAACTCCACCTTATACCCATGTTGAGTTATTTGACTCACTAAGAGAAGATTTTTGGTTAATTTAGGTATAATTTTCACATCTGTTACTTGCAAATTTTTACCATCACGTCCTTTCATTGAAATTGAACCTATTCCTTCAATTTCATGTGAACTATCATCCCCAAGAAATATGCTTTGACCTTTTGTTTCTTCTAAAGAACCAAAGAAGTGTTTATTGTAAGTCATATGTTGGCTAGCTCCCAAATCAATATACCATGTATCACTTGAATTTAATTGAGAAATTAAAGAAGCTATCATTATATCATGATCAACTTCCTCTTGAGCAAAATTTGATTGCCTTCTTTGATTAAATTCTCTTTGTCGTAATACATATGATTTCTTCGGACAATGCTCACTTGTGTGCCCTTTATCTCCACAATTAGAACATTTGATAGTCTTTTCTCCTCTTGAATTTTTTGTGTAATTTCTCCATTCATTTTGTTGCTTTTGAAAAGTATGCCTTTGTTTATTATCCCTTGGCTGATTCCACTACTTTTGATTATTTCTCTGTTGATTCACTTGATATGATTTTCCTTGACTGTAATTCTTATATTTGCCTCTAGCCAAAAATGTTTCATAACTCTTGCTAGACTCACCAGTAAACTTCTTAAGTCTCTTCTCTTCATTTAGCGATGCACCATACACTTCTTCTAATTTTATATTCTAAAATTTTCTGATTAGCTCTAATTATGGATGAAATTATGGCTCTCATCTGAAAGACTTCCAATTAAAAAATCTATAACTTTAAAGTCTTCATACTCAACCTTCATCATTACAAATTGATTATTAAATTTTTAAATTTTATAATATAATTATTCATACTATCTCCTGTCTTCATTTTCAAATGTGTCTTTAGTGATCTCCTTCTAGTAGCATCTCCTCTCTTTTTAAGGACCCAACAAAATTTTCTAACCACAATGTAGCTCTATCAAACAAGAACAATTTGCCTTCAAGAAACACAAACACAAAGCACAGCCCACATGCTACAAAAAAAACATTCCCACCTTAAAGTCCCCTTACAAGGATAACATTGCTTACTTGTTAAAGGTTTCGCTACTACAATGCACTATCCTACCTTTAAATTGAAAAAATATAGGGAAAACAAACTTTTAATATAATTTTCTGATCACTGCTACATAAATTGTTTATACCAGATTGGTCTTACCCAATCGAGCGTGGAGAGGGCCTGCCATAGTAGCCTCTCTCAGCACGTCCACACGTCCAACACTTGCCTACAAACACGTTCCTTGGGCTGTCACGACCTACAAAAGAGGTGAAATGGGTCCTCAAAGATTACGAAAGCAACTTTCACAAAATGTTGTTAGCACTACAAAGACTTCACACGGTCCAATGGGCCTTGATTTCACAGAGAGAGTGCTACAAATTCGAGGACACAGATCTCACACAGTCTCACAGTCCATACAACTCAGCCCTCCTACGTAGAGCACAACCCACAACTGTATTCTCTCACAAGAATATAAGGGAGACAGTTAATAGAAACATTAAAGGGCTTGATCAACACCGACTTGATGTCCAATAGAAAAATCAGAATCTATTTGTGGCAAGATTTACTATGAAAAGCAAACATCAATATTGCTTTTGTTGGATGATGAAATATGTATACTTATTGTACGATTCAACATGGAAGAGTTTGAAGTTGAAACATGTTCCTCAAGCAGCCTCGTTAGTCTAAGAAATCTTGTCAATTGTTTATGTTGGGAGAGGGCCCATATAAATAGCATACGATATTGAACTGAATTACACCTTCCTTACATTGAAAGATTTGGAAGACTACAATCTTTCCTTTAATTTTTATTTTGATATCTGAAAGTGATTATGTTTGCACAGAACAATATATTTATTGATGAATTTAATAATGAAGAATCTTTGGAATTATTCGAAATTGATATTTTTAATGTGATTAGATTCTTTGTCAACTTGTTTGTTTTTGTTCACACCTGGTAATGAAATAAATATTCTGTTAAGAATTTTTTAGATTTGTTGTAAATAAATGAAATATTAAACATTCTTGATAGTGAGTCAAGACGGTTTTTCCATTTAATAATAAAAAAAATATACTATTTGTAAATGTTGATCCAAGATGCATGTAAGATTTTTTTTTTATCAATTTTTAAAATGTTATTCTAATCTTTGAATGCTCTTGACTGATGTAACTTTATGATAACTATTATCTTATTACTTCTTATTAAATAAACAATTTATGAACTAAATTAGAACATTAGAAATAAAAACTCACAAATACTAGTCATATCTTATAAAAACAAATTTTAAAAAGGAAAAAAAATATTCAAAATAAAAGTATAATTATAAACCAAATTATATTAAGTGTATCGCCATAAAATGGTTAGTTCGGGTTAGTAAGATTAGAAACCATTACAAATAAAACCATTTTAAAAATGATATCAAGGAAGTATGAAAAAACATAAATGAGAAACATGAATATAAAGAAAGACTTCACTCTCATGATGCTCCCTATGGCATTTCGGTCTTCCTTGTCCTCCTCGTCTCCATGAACCGCATTGCTTTGAGGTTGTCAAATGAAGATTGGGAGATTGATTGGAGTTAAGTGTGGATTGCTCACACTTTCATAACAAAGTAAGGATATATGGGTAATGATTTGGAGATGCTTATGATGTTAAGAGGACAACACAAGTTTGCAATGATTTATGGATAAAAGGGCAGCATGAGGATGCATAAAAAGCAAATCCTTGATTGATGGATAGAGTTATGAATTTATATAATTGGTAGCCTAGAAATGGATGCTCAAGATTAAAAGGGCTTCAAGGGCTTAGATTTTAAGGGAATGTGGTCCTAGGTTTAAAGGCTTAGCCTCATGACAAGTGTCACAAGGAAAAGTGGGTGCAAGGGTAAATATGCTCACACGTGTGAGCAAATCTTAGGAAGTCCAAGAGGTGACAAGTGGAAACACTTGTGGAAAGGTGTAAGGGCTAGTTAAAGAGAGTTTATGACACACATGATAAAAAGGGAAAGAGTAGGGTGACTCTATGGGGAAGAGAATCCTCACACACGTGTGAGAACCCCTTGGTCAAAGGTGATGTGGACATGTGAAGTGACTTGTGAGTCACATGTGGGTTTGGGTAGATGTTTAGTATTTTTAATTTGAATAAATACTAACATTGGTTAGGCTTTGGATTAATTAGGATAATGAGGGGATTAGATGATAGGTTTGTAGGAATCACTAAATTAGCCTAATTAATCATGGATTAATTTAGCTAATTAGGATTAGGGACAAAAATGGAATATTCCGTAAAGGTGAGTTTGATTTATTGAAATAACTCAATATTTGGAAGAAGCAAAAAGGGGATATTAATTAAATATAATTTAATTAATTTGAAGGTAATGGTAGGCTAATATGATTAATTAAATTAATCATGCGATAAAGACATAATTAGTTAAATATTAATTTAGTCAATTTTATGTGTCTACATTTTCCCCTCTTTGATATAGCATCAAGAAGTGATGATATGTAAAAGAAGAATAAAATCTAGTGCATAGAAAAAGATAGGGACTAGTAGCATGATGCCCCAGTCACTGGTGAGTTGAGGAAGGATGATGAGGAAGTTGTGGTATGCCCCCTTAAGAGGACATGCGAGTTAAGAACATGGTTGTGCTCTTGGAATGGATTACAATGAAAGGGAAAATGGAGGGATAAGAATGGTGAATAAATTCAAGCCTCAAGGTGAAATGGGGATACAATGAAAGAGGATATGATGGGTTTAATGGAAGGTGATGAAAAGGATGGGATTGTTGTTATGCATTATAGAGAGAGAAATCCTAGGTTTGATTTGCAAAGGATTATCGACATTACTGATTATAGGAATCAAAATGTAGTGAATATTCTATGTGTAGACTAGACTCGCAAATAATAGGCTATCTCAATGTACACAAGCTAGGAAATACCTGTGATGGTGTGAATGCGTGACTTGATGGATCGTACAAGAGAAATCACAAACACACCATACCAAAAAAACTTTGCCCCAATGTACAGCAACCCAGACTACCAAGATATAAAATGATCAAGGCAGCCATGAAGAGATATAGTCCTAGGACACAAAATAAAATCAAAATGAAAAGATCATTCTATAAAATGACTTGTGTGGTCAACAAAAATCTCTTGCCAAGAGTAGAACATGGATTTGGATAAGCTGCCAGTCATGGGAAGGATTCATCTTGATGGGCACTATCGATATGGTAGATTGATGATAGGAAATAGATTAAGCTGACCAAGAGAGATGCTAGTGAAGAGGATCTCTACATGGATTTGGTTAGCACATTGTAGATAGGTGCTTAGATTATGTGCGGGTCTAGGTAAGCTCAGATGGATGGGAAAAAAATCAGGCTGATGAGAATATTTGGATTCACAATAGTGGATTAAAGGTCATCATCAAAAGGTGGAAGGAGGTGAAGATAGGATGAAAGTGAACGGTGAGAGAAAAAGGAGAATGATAAGCCAATGTGTACCCTTAGCTCATGCAAGAAATAGTGTGCAAATATAGTACTGTGATACCTTTGATTGATGTTGTGTAATTGATCAATATAGGGTTGGTGCAATCGGAAGCAATTGATTGAATTGCCCCAATTTTAGTCAAAGTGTGACAGTTGATGTCAGTTGGTCTCTTGGACAGGATAAAGTCTAGGTAATTGAGTCAAATTGACCTATTGAGACTTAGACAATTGATTGAATTTATTGATGAAGTCAAGGTATCTAAGTCAAATTACCCAATGAGACTTAGATAATAGATGTAATTGTCTATTTGAACTGTGTTTGATTGGTTGACCAATTGACAGTTGGGTTTAAAAGACAAACACAACAGCTTGTGGTTGTGTACAAGATGACCTAGATGATAAAGGGATACATAGCTTGATCAAGGAGATGGATAATGATGCAGATTATGCGGTGATGATAACCTAGATAGGGAGGGTGAGGAGGGGGTTAGCCATGTATGAAAGATATGCAATGATATTGATTGATGGATGGATGAAATGTAATGGTAGGATATGTTCTTATCTTGACTGAGATATTGTAAACCAAGGTTGAGAGTTACACTTATTATAGAAAAGAAATATTCCCCTCCATTCTGGTGCACATACTAATGGTTGAGGTATACGCTATAGTCAATAAGTCATAGTGATCCATGACTTTATATTTTTCATAGGATCTCGTAGCTTAGTGACCTTCCCACGTAGGCACCATTAGTATTTGCCCCAGGACTTCATTGGAACAATCCATAGACAAAAAACAAAGAAAAGATACAATGAACCATCTTCGCCACTCTAATCACTTGTGGATATCCTTGAGTGACATAGGAACATGATGTAAATCAGTAGAAGACAAAAGAACTATAAAAAGTCGAACAACCAAAAAAATCTTTTTGCCATAAGATGTGTCATCATGTCTTGTTGTAAGGAAGGATGCATCCTTGTTAAGATAGTTCTTTGATGCTTAGCCTAGGCATTTGACAGTTTACAGACTAATTGATAGTTTGTCTTGTTTGAGTATTTGATTTGTAGGCTCATTTTGTTTTTGCATCGGATCAAATGTTTGTGTGAACTAGAATCATTTTATTGAAATGTTTTTGATTGATTTTTTGTGATGTTTTTGGATTTTCTAGTTTTGCAATGTTTTTGATATTTTGAGATTTTACAGATGTTTTTGGATTCTTTTAGGATATTTTTCAAATTTTTTTGGTTGATTTTTAAGGCTTTACGAATGTTTTTGGTCTTTTTTTTTTAGGCTTTACGAATGTTTTTAAGATTATTTTTGAACATTTTTCGATTGAGTAACTCAGTGAATCACAAGCATGGAGAATCCACTCCCATCATTAGGTTAAGAATATTGCTCCCAGTTAGGTGTTGGTGTGAAAGAGTAATGTGGGACACATGAGGCAATAACCCTGATTGCAGATCAATAACAAGCCATGATAGATATGATGTATGAGCGGATGCAAGGAATGTGATCGCAACAAGTCTAAATGACAATGGAGCAACAATCTTTATGAATGGTGCCTATTTGCCAAGTTTTCACCACCATACTTATCCAAGGTGCCAATGAAGTGGTTTTCACCATTTGGATGAATGATTTTTCTTTACTATTTTGATTGATTTTTTTGATTTTTTTGTACTTTTTTTTTCAAGACTTTTTCTGAATGTTTTTGGTATTTTCTTATATTTGACGAGCCTGATGCTTGACATAGCTTATGTATGGAACTTTTTCAGATGCATGTTGTTGATTAGATCTGCCAATGATTCTCCTTCTGAAGTTTCTAACTGGTATGCCCCACACCTAAAGACTGCAGTGACGACATATGGACCCAACCAGTTAGATTCAAATTTTCCCCAATGTTCTCTATTTGGTTGACTACAAGGATTCTTGATGTAGAGATCTTGTGCCTATCTCTCCAATTCACCCTTTCTCACCCCAACTCCTCAACTCACCCTTCTACTCAAGCTCCTCCAAGGTAACTTGATAGGGTACACTCCTTAGACCTCAAAGGCCTAAAATATATTGGCTTTCCTCCTAGGTATAGCCTCTTGAGGTATCTTGTTGGTTTTGACCCAAATCTCTAATTTTGAGATGGTCTCCTACTAGTTTCCCAAAACTCCAGCTAGGCTCCAGCTAGGCTCCAAGGACCTCCGCCAAGGATGTTCACTCTAACCATGTTTAAAGTTTGTGGTTATGTTTTTCAGGTATTTTCAAGGTCATTTTATTCATTTTAAAGTTTTTCACCTTCCTCCCAAGCCCTAGGCTTTCAACTTGCTTCTACCGGCTGCTATTAGGCCTAAATGACTAGCCCTCTGGGACAATTTTTTGGTATTTTCCCAAACAATTTCCTAACAATCCCTAGATATTTTTATATATTCAGATACCCATTTGGAAGTTAAACAAGATCACAAATTTTTCCATCTGGGTTTGTTGCACAACTAGGGTAACTCAAAATGAGCTATTTTTAAGGGGTTTAGGGCTTCCAGGCAGTTTTGGAAGATGTGCTCCAAACTCTTCACCAGTCAAAATCTACAACCAGAAAAATCTTGGATTATTTTAGGAAACCCATAGACCTTTCCAAAATAGTATGGGTTTCTAGGGTATTACTTCTCCATGGCACTGAAAATGAGCAATCTCTGCTGCCCGTACACACTAGCTACAAGCTTGTGTGTTATTCATCTCACCCATTCTCCTCCTTGTGGCCTGAAAAAACACAAAAAGTATAATATAAAACTAT
The DNA here is from genome assembly GCF_030272615.1 of Cryptomeria japonica. Taxonomy (NCBI): domain Eukaryota; kingdom Viridiplantae; phylum Streptophyta; class Pinopsida; order Cupressales; family Cupressaceae; genus Cryptomeria; species Cryptomeria japonica. Next base: position 313,020,604 of record NC_081411.1, on the reverse strand, counting down.
TTAAAGACTCTACCCAAGCCATCCAATGGATTTCAACTTTTTCCATTCATGGATGCTCAGGTAAAATACATTTTTACAATCAAAACCCCAAATTTCAAGGGTTTGTGAGCAATTTTCACAAAAATAGTGATAACTTTTAATTCAAAGCACTTCAGACCTTAATATTATACTTTTGGGAAAGGTAAAACAAATATCTAACTTCCTATGCTACTATGAGCACCATACCAGACTATACAAGTTGTACAAAATTAGAAATACAAAGCAAAAATAGTCCAAATGTGAGAAAAAGCATAGGAAACCCTTGGCAAATGAATGGAAAGAAAACCAAAAGTTGATTAACCTTGTATTGGAGATATTTAGAAGGTTTTATTCACAATTTAAAGTTTTTTCCAACCAACTTCCAATGCCATTTCCTTCATGGACAACTTTTGTCTAAAAATGCAAAAGTTGTCATGACAATTTTGACAACTTTTACCTATGAGTGCAAAAACACACTCTAGGGCTCTCAAGGCCTTAAAAATAACTCAAATGGAATCCTACAATGGATTTAAACCATTTCCAAACATTCTAGCAAGTTTCCAGGCATCCACCTGGTACAAACCAAAAATTGACATTTTGACAACATTTCAAGATAATGACAATTTTGGATCCTGAGCACAACAAAAGTGTGGACAACCAAACTATGGCTTCAAAAAGAATCATAGGACTTATTCCAGCTTATTACAATATAAAATAACTTGAAATCACACAGAAACACTAAAATGCAAGAAAAGACAACTTTTAGCTAGGTGCCCTGCACCATACTCCCCTGGGGCAAGGAACTCAAGTCCCTTGAGTTATCAGGTCTTCTAGTTGCACTCCATGATGAATTATGTCAGCTTCTGACATCCATATAGCCTCTAAATCAGGTAGACCTGCCCACTTCACAAGATATTATTTGTAGATGCCCTTTCTTGTCCTCTTGATCACCTTGGTATCCAAGATGCTTTCCAACTGAACCGGTTGACTAATTGGTAAATCCTTCACCCAATCCTCTTCAGATTGCAATGTGGTATCCATCTGAGAGGTCTGAGATTCTCCTTTATAGGGATACAAGTCACAAATATTGAAAATAGGAGATATGGCCAAAGAAGGAGGTAGTTCAACCTCATAGGCATTTTGGCCAAACTTATGCACAATCTTTAGTGGCCCAATCTTCTTCATCATCAACTTGGTTGGTTGTCCTTTTGGAATTCTTTCCTTTATGAGATAATCTAAACGTAAGTCTCCAACCTTAAATTGCAAGTTCCTCCTTGATTGATCAGCTTGTTCCTTATATTTTTTTGATTTTTGTTGCAAGGACTGTCGTACTTTGTCATGAATTTCCTTAATACCTTCAGCAAAAATATCTCCTTGAGCACTCTTGTGGGTCATTGTACTGATATCACTAAGTTCTAGGACACCTCTAGGATGCATTCCATAAACAATTTCAAAAGGACTTCTACCCGTGCTACGATTGACTGAATCATTGTATGCATACTCTGCTTGGCTGATCACCAAGTCCCAAGTCTGACCATGCTACTTAGTGAGACACCTTAGGAGATTACCCAAGGACCTATTGACCACCTCAGTTTGACCATCTGATTGTGGATGGTAGGTAGATGAAAATGAGAGTCTAGTACCCAACTTCTGGCATAAGGTTATCCAGAAGTGACTCAAAAACTTAACATCCCTATCACTCATAATGCTAACTGGTAGTCCATGGATTCTTACTATTTCTTTCAAGAAAAGACCTACAATATAGGTGGCATCATTGGTACTCTTACAAGGGATGAAGTGAGCCATTTTGCTGAACCTATCTACCACCACATAAATACTATCAAATCCTCTTGGTGTTCTTGGTAAACCCAACACAAAGTCCATGCTCAAACATTCCCAAGGCCTTTGGGGTATGAATAAGGGCTGATATAAACCTGCATTACTTGCTAATCCTTTTTCTCTATGAGATATGGCACATTATTCAACAAATCTCCTTACTTCTGATTGTAACTTGGGCCAATAGTAGAACTGACTAACCTGCTCCATTGTTTTATCATTGCCAAAATGACCTCCTAGACCCCCTTGATGTTTCTCTTGAATGATGTTTTGTCTCATAGAGAATTGGGGTATACAAAGGAGATGTCTTTTAAACAAAAAACCTTCCTATATCATATACTATGAGTAGGAAACATGAGAAGTGTTAGAAAAATTAGAACGTGTAGCATATATATCAACAAAATCTTTGTCTTCTTTGTAGAGGTCTCTCAACTCCTCCAACCCCACACTGTGCAATTTAATTTCTTGTATGGTCATGAATCTCCTACTGAGTGCATCAACAACTTTATTTGAGGTTCCCTTCTTATGCTTGATAGTGAAGGTGTAAGATTGTAGGTATTCTACCCACTTGAGGTGCTTTTGATTCAACTTCTCTTGTCCATTGAGAAAACTAAGGGCATGTTTGTCAGTATAGACCACAAACTCTTTGGGCATGAAGTAATGATGCCACTTTTTTAAGGCTTGCACCATGACATACAACTCCAAGTCATACACAAAGTACTTTTGTTTTGCTTCATTCAACTTTTCAGAGAAAAAGGCTATGGGAAGACCCTCTTGACTCAAAACAGCCCCTATTGCTCTTTGACTACCATCACACTCAACTATAAATAACTGATTGAAATCAGGTAACCTAAGGGTAGGTAACTCAGCTATCTTCTTTTTCAACAACTCAAATCCCTTTTGGGCCTCCTTTGTCCACCTAAACTGACACTTGACTCCCCCTTTGATAGTATTGAGCATAGGAGCACACACATGACCAAAGTTTCTTACAAACTTTCTATAAAAGGATGCTAACCCATGAAAAATCCTAACATCACTGATATTCTTAGGTGTAGGTCAACTAAGGATTTCCTCAACCTTACTAGGATCCATTTTTAGACAACCTTGTGAAATGACAAAACCAAGATATACAAGTTCAGTCTTGAGAAACTCACCCTTTTCAAGGTTGATCTTGAGTTGTGCCTTTTTCAACTTCTTCAAGACCATCTCCACATCCTTGAGATGTTCTTCTTTGGACTTGCTAAAGATTAGAATGTCATCAAGATATACAATCACAAATTTACCTATGAAATCAATCAAGACTTCATTCATGAGCCTTTGAAAGGTGCTAGGTGCATTGGTAAGGCCAAATTGCATGACCAACCACTCATAGAGGTTGGCATTGGTCCTAAAGGATGTCTTCCATTCATCCCCTAGTCTGATTCTTATTTGACGATAACCTTATTTTAAATCCACCTTTGTGAAGTAGCTTGCACCCCCAAGATTGTCTAACAAGTCTTCTATCCTTGGCATAGGGAACTGATACCTTATAGTGATCTTATTAATTGCTTTGGAATCTATACACATTCTCCATTTTTCCCCTTTCTTGGGTGCTAAGACAATAGGTATAGCACATGGACTCAAACTCTTTTTGATGAATCCTTTGTCCAAGAGCTCCTGCACTTGTTTGACAATTTCTTCATTTTGACTAGGTGTCATTTTGTAGGCAGCCTTGTTAGGCAAACTTGCCCTTGGAATCAGATATATTTGGTGATTTACATCCCTCATTTGTGGTAAATAATTAGGTATATCTTCTCCTATTACTTCTGCATATTGTTTGAGTAGACCCTTCACCTCTTGTGGCACTTCTTCCATTGGATCTGCCTTACCTTCTTCACTAGGTTTGAGCACAATAGAATACCCTTGATCTCCTTCTTGTTTCATCACCTTAAGAAAATATTTTCCACTCATCATCATCACACTTGATCCCACTTTTGTTTCCTCTTTTGGATCAGGTAATGGATCCATTTGATACCTCTTACCATTCTTGATAATGATATAGCTATTCTTTTCTCCATCATGTTGAGCCTTTACATCAAATTGCCATGGACATCCCAATAGCAAATGGCAAGCATCCATAGGCAATATATCACATAAAATCTTGTCCTTATACTCACCAATCTCATAGTCTACCCATTCTTGCTCATCAACTAAGACATGTTGGCCCCGATTGAGCCATGACACCTTGTAGGGACTGAGATGTGGCAGCCTTTTTAACCTGAGTTTATGCACCATTTCAGTTGAAACTATGTTCTCAGTTGAACCTGAGTCTACAATCACTTTGCAAATATTTCCTTGAGACTTACATGTTGTTCTAAACAAACTCTTCCTTTGTGGTGGCTCTTGAGCTTGAGGAATCTTCAACAAAGACCTTTTTAGCATTAAACTTTCACCATCTGTCACTGGGCCTGCCTTGGTGAGAGGGAAAGACACACTTTGATTGTCTTCTTCCTGCACTAATTGTGTTCTTCTCTCACCCATGTATGAGTGTGAAGATCTGGTTGCTTTCTTTGGTCACCTTCCCATTGCGTGGCTAACTTGATTACAATTATAACATCTACCAGTGAAAACTGAATTTCCTCTTCCTGAGCTTCCAAATCTACCCCTAGAATTGTTTCTTCCTCTGAAGGATCCTCTAAATGGCCCCCTTGAAGAGTTTCCACCACCTTCTTGCCTTGATTTTTCTTCATTCCTTGATGTTTTATGTCCTCTACTAAAAGTGCCCCTTCCTCTAAAGGATCTGCCACCTCTAAACTTTTGATTTTGTTTGCTCCTCCTCCTGATTTTGTCTTCTACCCTTAATGCTTACTAAAAACACTTATGAATGGTATCAGGAGTAAGGATACTAATTTCATCTTGTATATTTTGTCTCAATCCATTCATGTATCTAGCCAATTTCTCCACCTCATTCTCATGCTTCTTAGCTCTGAGGCTTAGCTTATGGAATTCTTCCGTGTAAGCATTGACATCTACCTCTCTTTGTTTCAGATTTTGCAGTCTCTTATGAATTTGAACTTTATAATCTCCTAAAAGGAATTGTGCCTTAAGTCTGATCTTCATATGCTCCCATGAAGTTATCTTCTTTTTGCCTTCTTGTATCCTTTCGTCTTGCATCATATTCCACCAAACCAATGTTGATCCTCTCATTCTTGATTTGGCCATATTAATTCTTTTTTCTTCTGCTATGTCTTTGTAATCAAAGTGATTATTGAGACCTTCTATCCAATCTAGCAACTCTTCTCCATTGAAGTTTCCTCCATATGTGGGTAATCCATCTAGATTGTCCTTAGAAATGGATTTGACTACATCTAGGAATAACTTTTGGTTCCTCTCCATCTTCCACTTCTTCATTAGTCTCATCACCCCATTCTATCTTAAGCTTTCTCTTCTCCTTCTTTGCCTCTCTTGTTCCTCTGCTTCCTTCTATATCCTTCAATCCTTCTATCATCTCTGCCACCATCTACCGGATGGCTTCTGGAGTCATTACCTTTGAAGGCATTGAACTTGCTTCTAATTCTTCACAATCTGACATACACCAAATCTTTCAAAGAATGGCTTTGATACCACTCCGATGTAGAGATCTTGTGCCTAGCTCTCCAATTCACCCTTTCTCACCCCAGCTCCTCAACTCACACTTCTACTCAAGCTCCTCCAAGGTAACTTGTTAGGGTACACTCCTTAGACCTCCAAGGCCTAAAATATATTTTCTTTCCTCCTAGGTATAGCCTCTTGAGGTTTCCTATTGGTTTTGACCCAAATCTCTGATTTTGAGATGGTCTCCTACTAGTTTCCCAAAACTCCAGCTAGGCTCCAAGGACCTCCACCAAGGATCTTCACTCTAACCATTTTAAAAGTTTTTCATTATGTTTTTCAGTTATTTTCAAAGTAATTTTATTCATTGTAAAGGTCTACACCTTCCTCCCAAGCCCTAGGCTTTCAACTTGCTTCTACCGGCTACTATTAGGCCTAAATGACTAGCCCTTTTGGGACGATTTTTTGGTCTTTTCCCCAAAAATTTCCTAACAATCCCTAGATATTTTTATATATTCAGATACCCATTGCGAAGGTAAACAAGATCACAAATTTTCCCATCTGGCTTTGTTGCACAACTAGGTTAACTCAAAATGAGCTATTTTTAAGGGGTTTAGGGCTTCCAGGCAGTTTTGGAAGATGTGCTCCAAACTCTTCACTAGTCAAAATCTACAACTAGAATAATATTGGATTATTTTAGTAAACCCATAGAAATTTCCAAAACACTATGGGTTGCTGGGGTATCACTTCTCCATGGCACTAAAAATGAGCAATCTCTGCTACCCCTACACACTAGCTACAAGCTTGTGTGTTATTCATCTCACCTATTCTCCTCCTTGTGGCCTGCAAAAACACAAAATGCATACTCTAAAACTATTTATAGACCCTACCCAAGCCATCCAATGGATTGCAACTTGTGTCATTCATGGATGCTCAGGTAAAATACATTTTTACAATCAAAACCCCAAATTTCAAGGGTTTGTGAGCAATTTTCACAAAAACAGTGATAAGTTTTGATTCAAATTACTTCAAACCTTCATATTATACTTGTTGGAAAGGTAAAACAAATTTCTAACTTCCTATGCTACTATGAGCACCATATCAGACTATACAGGGTGTACAAAATCAGAAATACAAAGCAAAAACAATCCAAATGTGAGAAAAATCATAGGAAACCCTTGGCAAATGAATGAGATGAATAAAAAAGTTGATGTGTGATCCCTTCTTATAGTTACAAGATTTTATGATGATGATGATGAGTTTGAAGTGTTTGTGGATGTTTGATCTCCTACACTAAAGGTTAGGTATCAAGAAATTCCTTTTTGACATTGCTTGTTTGGTGCTTTAACTATTGTGAGATGAGGTGTAGCAAGGTTTGTGTTGTTACAAATCACAAGCTACCTAGCTATGAGAGGATGCACTTAAAAACTAGTTTTAACCTATCTATGATGCTTAGTAATGTCCCTTAGGATGATTGATCCTAGATGTAGAGACACACTAGAAAGTAATTTTGTTGGTATGATAAGCAATATCTGAAAGAACTAAGGACAAGACCTCTTTCTATTGAGCATTCAATAGATTTTTGATGTTTTGGAATGGTGACCTTGAAATGAGTGTAAACCTTGGAATTTCTACTAGGTGATCATGAATTTGATGATTGATTTTGGAAATGATTTTGAAGTGAGAAAGATGGAAGAAAATGATTGTGATGTTTTGATTTTCGAAAGATTAGAAGTGAGAAAGATGGAAGAAAATGTAAGAGGATTATGTGAACTTAGGAATCTCTAATAAGTAGTTGCAGGTTGTGGAATGCATGATGGAGGAATGCATTGACCATGACTGTGATGATATGATACGGCCCTTCTTTGAAAGAAAGCTTGTGATGCAAGTGGTTCTAATTCAAATCCGTCGGTAAAACCTTGACTAAAATCATGATATCGATGGATGAAAGTGTGATGTTTCAACAACAACTTACAATTTTTATACAAGAAACTTACTCTCTTTTGGGTTTTCTTTTCACTTTTCTTCTTTTTGGTTTTTCAATAAATTGAGTTCTTGGCATATTTGAGAGATTTCCAAACACAAAGCATTGATGCCTCTTTCAAGAATGTTTTTTTATTTGTTGAGATCATTGTTAGGGTGTAACTTGTTTCAAATGTTTGATTCCTTTGACAAGAAAACACATCAAGCACACAAGCACATATTCTTGCCTTTCTCAAAAATGACACAAAAGGTGTGGGTCTAAATCAACCCAATCATGAACTTTTTGACCTTGATAATGAATGTATGTTCATAGGCCTAAAGTCAGCCCAAATTTCCACTGGTATGAAACAAGACAAAGACAATTCAAACACTTTTTATCCCTAAGGTAATTGCCAATTGCGATATTTTCAGCCCACCGCTGGATATTTCTTCAACTCTGGTACTACATACCTTATGTATCTCGTTGTGGAAGGTAAGGATGTGATATACTATGTCTTGCATGAGCATAACAAATAGGTGGTCCCTATCATGGGGAAGTCACCACTTTCATCAAGCTACAAGTAGCTTTTCAAAAAGTCTTGTTTCTACTCAAGGAAATATGTATGGTGAGTATCTTGGGAGAAAAACTTTCTATTCTCTTGCATTGAACTTTTCACAAACATCCTCAATCAATAGAATGGGTGGGCTTCTAAAATAAGAGGTGTCTTGTAATGTTCGATGTCTTTAGATGTAAGTTCATTCTACAGTGACACACTTAAGAGCCTAGTAACTCACAATATGGCCCATATGTCCTTTTGGCAAGTTACACTGTAGGAACAGATACACCTAAGGCTACAACTTTCGCTCTCACCTGATTTCTATAGCGGCTCTAAGGATTTACCGCTCAAGGTTGTCCCAAGGGTGATGCGTTCCTTGGCAAGCCTCTCTTAGAAATAAAAAATTTAGAGTGCTACTAACACTTTTCTCTTGCACCTAAGACCATGAGAGCCAAGGGAGAGGATAGTGTGTGTTAGAATTTGGACCATTCTACAAATTTGCACAAGTGTGCCAAATACAAAAGACTTCTTTTTAAACCCATCATCGCAATGTGATCTATTTGCTACTTGGAGATGTTTCTCCAACAACTATGGTGTTCTATTTACCAAGATAACAAAATAAAGTTCATTTTAGACCAAGATAGAAAAATGAGATTCGTTTTATCCAAGATTGTAGCAAAATAAGACAATGTTAGTTTTATTTTTAACCAATATCGCAAAATGTATGTTCGTTTTAGCCAAATTGCAACAAAGTGACAATGTGATTGTTCATTTTAACCAAGATAGAAAAGTGTGATTGTTTGTTTTAGCCAAATTGCAACAAAGTGACAATGTGATTGTTTGTTTTAACCAAGATAGCAAAGTGTGATTGTTCATTTTAGACCAAATTGCAAATGTGAATGACTATCCTAGGATTGACCAATTTTCCCAATTAAAACGTGTTAAGAAAATGTTGCAAAATCAAAGTCTTCAACACCTGCACAACAAATTGTTAGAAAAACACTCCTTGATGTCCTACACAAGACATAAACCCAAGATTAGTTTCCAAAATCAAAATTAGATTGAAATAACCAAATATACTAATAGAATTAATCTAATCACACTAACAAAAATTAGATTTAATTTAAACTAACAAACAAAATAAAATCTAATAAAAAATGAAACTAACAAAAATAATTTAAATCTATTCTAAAAAAAATAAATTAAAACTAACTTACAAAAAAAAATCCAAATTTAAATCTACTTTAAAAAAAAAAATCTAATCTAAAAAAAATCCATGTTTTAAATCTAATCTAAAAATAACCTTAAGAATCTAATAAAAGGATAATTAAAAAAGAAACTTTAAACAACTAACTGAAAAGTCATATAAAATGCTAATTTAAAAGAAATGCCTTTACTCCTTAAGGCCTCACGGAGGCTTTAAAATCTTATTTTGTTATTAACATGAAGGTTTGAAATGCAATTTGCAGGTTACAGTAGGCAAAGGCGCTATTTGTTGAAAAGGGCAAAGACGCTGTTTGTTGAAAAGGCTTTAGAAATTTTCAAGCAAATGCATTTGGTACACGTAAAATCAAATTCGATAGCCTTTGCAAAAGTGTGCAAGCGTGGAGAAAACATGGTTTTCTTCTTTTTGACAGAACGCCTCAAAGATATGCACAAAATGAATTCAGTATAGAGATATTAGAAGCTTTTGAGAAATAGCTTTTGAGAAACAACAATTTGACAGGTGTTAAACTAATTCCACGACTTGTTGCTAGTGTTCTCCCTGTGTGTGTTGAATTGTAGTGCTAAAGTTCTCCCAGCCTGCGCACATAAGGGGAGCCTTGGAATAGTTTATGAACATCTGCTGAAGCATAATGACTAGCAGCATAAAGTGTAGTCGATGAAAGGGCTTTGGAAGCACGTGCTAGCAAATGCAATGAGCACTCCGTGGCCTTTGGTACCCTGTCGATAATAATCACAACACACAGGAAGATGTTGAAGTTGGAAGTACTTTTGTGAGATGTTAATTTTGCAGAGAGATGCTATCTTCTAGAATGCAATGGTTATGCGATATGCTGAAAAGCTATGCTATAAAAAGATTCATATTGCGTCCGCTATTACACAGAAACCATTGACAGGTGGAGCCCTCAACAAGTGTTGTAGCAGAAGCAAATCTGAATGAACTGGCAATAAAGATAAATCTGCAATAAGATGTTAGAAACTTTCCAGCCAACGCCAGTGCCAGGTTTAGAGTTATATCTCACGGCTCTTGGTGGACAGAGATGTGATGTCGTGGAATGTCATGTATTCAGGACATGGCTAAAATATCGTTAATGAAAAGATTTTTCAGAGCCTTCCACGCAAATGCAATGTGGAGGCCAAGAAGGTTGATTCAGCAACCTTTGCAAGTGTCCCTTTTGCGTGTACCACAATAGGATCTTTTCCTGCCAAAACTTGCATCAAATCGTTAGAATCCTTCGAGCAAGTGCAATGCGGACAGGAAAGATAGTGGCAAGGATAGTGATGTGAAAATCTAGCAAAACCTAATAGTCTGCCTGAACGATATAAGCATGCAGCCAAATGCCGATTTCACAACTTTGCAACAGGGAATGGACATCAATCAAAGTATAATGGATGCGCTGAAATGACTTCACAAATGAATCTATTGAGAAGACTTTAGAAAGTTCCAAGTAAATGCAATATACAGGCGTAAAACAAAAGTCGACTCTTTTTTTTCCTCTCTTTTTGGTAGAATACCTCAAAGAGACGTCAGTTTACATGTTGCAGTGATTTGCAGGATATGCACGATATAGTTTTTGTCGAAGAAAACTTTAATTTTTTTTAAGTAAATGTAAATGGTAGGTGTAAGTACAAATGTCATGATCTTTATCGAAGCATACAAGATAGCATCTACGTGCTAGCAAAAGTCTATGTAGTGTAGATTTTCCAGTCAGATGAAAATATCTCAATCCCAAAGATTAACTATTTGCAAAACATAGAAAGTCCAGCTTAAGGAAATACACCTGCAAAGACTCGTATCCTATGATAGCATATTAGGCGTTAGAAGTGCTCACACCGTATGAATACCTATTATGCCAAAGAACTTAAAAATTCACACAGCGAAATCTCATAGTTATCGAATGTCTTACAAATGAATGCTTCAATTCACGTCGGGTTCATCAAATGCATTGTCATAAAATGGTTAGTTTGGGTTAGTAAGATTAGAAACCATTACAAATAAAACCATTTTAAAAACGATATCAAGGAAGTATGAAAAAGCATAAATGAGAAACATGAATATAAAGAAAGACTTCACTCATGATGCTCCCTACATCATTTTGGTCTTCCTTGTCCTCCTCGTCTCCACAAACCGCATTGCTTTGAGGTTGTCAAATGAAGGTTGGGAGATTGAGTGGAGTTAAGTGTGGATTGCTCACACTTGCATAACAAAGGAAGGATATATGGGTAATGATTTGGAGATGCTTATGATGTCAAGAGGACAACACAAGTTTGCAATGATTTATGGATAAAAGGGTAGCATGAGGATGCATAAAAAGTAGATCCTTGATTGATGGATAGAGGTATCAATTTATAGAGTTGGGAGCCTAAAAATGGATGGTCAAGATTAAAAGGGGGATCGAGGGCTTACATTGAAAGGGAATGTGGTCCTAGGTTTAAAGGCATAGCCTCATAACAAGTGTCACAAGGACAAGTGGGTGCAAGGGTAAATGTACTCACACATGTGTGAGCAAATCTTGGGAAGTCCAAGAGGTAACAGGTGGAAACACTTGTGGAAAGGTGTAAGGGCTAGTGGAAGAGAGTTTATGACAAATAGGCCAAAAGGGGAAAGAGTAGGGTGGCTCTATGAGGAAGAGCATCCTAACACATGTGTGAGAACACCTTGGTCAAAGGTGATGTGGACATGTGAAGTGACTTGTGAGTCACATCTGGAGTCACATGTGGGTTTGGGTAGATGTGTAGTATTTTTAATTTGAATAAATACCAACATTGGTTAGGCTTTGGATTAATTAGGATAATGAGGAGATTAGATGATAGGTTTGTAGGAATCACTAAATTAGCCCAATTAATCATGGATTAATTTAGCTAATTAAGATTAGGGACAAAAATGGAATATTCCATAAAAGTGAGTTTGATTTATTAAAATAAATTAATATTTGGAAGAAGCAACAAGGGGATATTAATTAAATATAATTTAATTAATTTAAAGGTAATGGTAGGCTAATATGATTAATTAAATTAATCATGCGATAAAGACATAATTAATTAAATATTAATTTAGTCAATTTTATGTGTCTACACTAAGATGCTAATATTCAAAATATGATATCAAAGATCATAATTGCAAGTATGAAAACTATTTCAACTTTGCGCTTAGAATAATCTAAATTGAATAGCAAAGGTATACCAAATTCATATCAAATATCGCAATTGTGTTTCTATACCGAGTTCTAGAAGTCGACGGTTAAGAAAAAGTAGTCATGGATATTGAAATTAAAACATTTCCCCTTTCGATTACGTGAATTAAGCTTAATTTTCAAGCTTAGAATAACAGTCGAAAAGAGTACTTGTGTTAGTGAAGTCATGAAGGGTATAAAACTATTTACAAAAATTGTAGAAGAGATAGAGAGTGAAAATGGCAATTGTAAGTTAGGTCATAGTTTGTAATGCGGTTGGAATTGTGATATGGATTTGTTCTTCCATAGACTAAATTAAGTGACCTCTAAAATTTAGCACTCATCGTACGTAGTAAAAAGTTCACACAATATGTCTAACGGTTTTCATGAAGCCTAATATTCAAACAATCATGTATATGCATATATTCAACTTATCTCTATTTTAATTTTCAAAGAAGAAGAAACATAAAAATGTCAGTTATCGATCTTGATTAGAATTGACAATTGACTCAATATGTATCAATCTTATTTCTCATGATAGGTCAACTATTTGGCATCAACTTCTTTCTTTTATCTATTATATAATCTAAAGTTTTAATGTCATCTAAGAAGATATATACTTCAATCAATACACAAGATGCTCTCAAAGATTCACTTTAGAACCAAAATTTCTCATTTATTGATATTTACCTAGTAGAAAGGAAGTTACAAGTAATTTAGAAAATAATATATTGTAGAGGATCACATGTTAAAAGGCTTCGAGGGAATTTAATGTTTCTAGTCCAATAGCTTAGATTCTCATAACTCTTTAATCTAATTCTTTTAGTCTTTTATCTAGCTCCTTGCATATTAGAGCTCAAAATTTTGTCATGTCATTGCAATAGACAAGATCAAAATGAACTATATCATAGGTTTGGGTATACTTTTGCTACCTATATCCACTTTTCCTAACCATGGTTCAAGGTTTGCTAATGTATTTTGTTAATCCTTGTAGAAGATATTTCATATATAATCGAATTTATTCACATTCGTTCAATCAATTATAGATGGTTAGATGGAGGTTGTTAGGTACACATTATTATAACTTTTTCACATTGAAAATTGTACATATCTTATTGATAATATGAGACCCTATTGAACATGCATTATGATTAAAATTCATATAGGTAATAGTTCTTCTAGGATATTTCTTTGTTTATATCTTGATATGAACAAACTCGTCTGTATTTTCTCACATTAGAAAATGAAGTGAAAAAAACATATTTTCTATTATGTCTCATTCAAAGAGATAAACAATAGATATTATATATTGATTCACATCCATTGGAAAAATATTAAGAGATCCATGAAGTTCACCACTCACCTCACTCATTCAAGTTTGTCAACAAATTACAATAACATCTTCTAGGCTAATGCATCAAGGGTAAACATTGGGAGTTTAAAACTCTATGGAATGGTGTATATATTGGATATTCTATCATTTACTCTACAGATATTATAATCACTAATGTATATGTTGATGACTTGTTTGTAACAGGTAGCTCAAAAGCAATAGTTGAAGTAACCAAGAATGATCTCAAGAAGGCTTTTGATATGATAGATCTTCGGCTACTACACTATTGTATAGGCCTAGAGGTATGGCAAACAAATCACCATTGTCATAGAGAAAATATGCTAAGACATTTCTTGAGAAATTTGGAATGATGGATTGTAAATCCATGTCTACAGCTATGGAATTAGGTTTGCACTTATCTACATATGATACATCTTCTCAGGTGAATGCAACTCTCCATCGTCAGATGATTGAAGGTTTGATTTGCCTCACTTATACTAGACCAGACATTAGTTATCTACATCTGATACATTTTCTAAAGTGTGTTCATAATATAGTGTTTCATGAAAGAACCAAGCATATTATCGAAGTTGACTATCACTTCATACAATAACATGTGCAACAAAGCAACATCCACTCCAATTCTGCTTAACTTAGGAACATCCTGATATCTTCACCAAGCCTCATAAATGTGTAAAGTTTGAAAGTTTTCAAGATTATATTGTTAGTACTTTAAAGGAATGATGCAATAAGGGGGGAATGTTTGGTATTGCATCATTTACTCCACATATAGATTTTTTTTTGTTTTTTTTTTGTTTTCTTGCAAACGTATGTTGTTTGTTAGAACAACTTAGGAAATTTTTTATTATTTGTAGAATTGTGAGTGCTATTTTTAAGGCACACAGTTCATCACATTTCTGCCTATATATTATAAAATGTATTCAATAGATAGTGCGCAATTTTTTTCTTCATTATGTTCTCTTATGGTATACACTACTTTTGATGTAGCTATTGAGAAAACCATAGTTCTTCATAGCCTACAATAATTCAAATTTCATTATTATTCAACACTAGTTTGAATTTTTTTTATGAAATGATCTCTACAAGTCGTACGTCAGAATCTCTTGGTGTGGAGGCAAAGGTGTTGGGTTCAATGAAGGGCTACTCGGTGGGGAATGGGTGCTCCCTAGTGTCAGCTCACTATGAGGATTGACATGCAAACAATAATTTCTTGTTCCCATAAATCTATGATGAGGGAGGTCTTTGAAGTTGACATGGGCCCTTCTTTACAGTTCAATCTATGCTAGAACATAAAAGTATAGTAGATGAGAAGGATGTCAACACTAGCAACAAGCTGAGTGGGTCCTTCCTTAAATGTGTCATCTAACAATGATTCCCAGGGGCTTTGGTTGAAGGACCTTTTTAATAGTGGTTATTTTGTCCCAATGAATGGGGTCTCTATTGAACTACCTAAGAGGGGAACATTTTTAAATATCAAGGCCCCATCCTTGAATCGGTCTCTTGCCAAAATTGGTAACTCTCTAGTTGGTGAATTTTCGGGTGGGTGCCCTGATATTGTTATGGTTTTCAAATGGGTTGCCTCTTAGTGGAATATTAAATGTAACATGTCCCTTTTATCATTCCCTAAAGGAATGATTTTCTTCTCCTTCTATCTTTAGGAGAACTATATTCATGTTTTTTAGTGGGTCCATTCCTTTTTGAGAAGCAACATCTTCTCCTCTATAAATGGTGCCTAGGTTTTGATCCTAGAATCCATATGGAGGGTGTTATCATAACTTGGGTTTGGATATTGGGTATTCCCTTAGAATTATGGGATGAATAGATCATTATTGGTATTGCTAACTACTTTGGCTAGTTCTTTTCTTTGGATTGAATCACTAAACAAAGAGCTCAACTTCTCTTAATGCAATTCTATGTTTGTATTATGCCTAAAATATCTTTTCCTATGTCAATCGAGTTAAAATATCAATTGGGCTTGTAGAATCAACCAATAAAATATGATAACTTGAATGATTTTTTCCCACTTATCTCCTATGCATGTCATCTCAATAATTATTATCTAAATGGTGGTTGATAGAAGCAAGGCCTATTTCCCCTAGGTAAAGATAATAGACCGATGGTCTCTTCCATGTCTAATACAATTGGTGGTTTTAGTTCCCTTTATATGGATTTGGGCTCAATATTTAGAAGTTCTAGTTCCCACTCTATGGAATCACCTTCTTCTTCCTTACAGATTGTGACTAAACAAAAGAAGCTCCCTCTGGTTATCTAGTGCAAAGGGTTGGTAATTTTTCTTCTTCACCTCAAGAGTCTAAGTCTTAAGAATCCCCTCCCGAGGTTTCTTTGGAGGTATTGCTTCCTGCCCCTCTCTCTATGTAATTGGCCTCACAAGAGCATACTCAATCTCCTATGTCTAACATGGTTTCAGTGACAACCCCAATCTCTCACCCTATTCCTTACATAGTCCCCTTCATGAAAATGGGCTTTTGGAAGATAGTTACTCCTTTTCTTTTTGTCTCTAATTTTGAATCTCTTCTTGTCAAGACTCCTCTATAGGGCTTGGCCCCTCTTTTTCAAATTTTGAGAATGAAAGTTGTACGGTGATGCAACCACTATCCTCATCTTCTCATGGGTCATCAATTCTTTTTCCATTGTAGATCCTTTCTTCCCCCTTCTTGTTCCATCATCTATTATGATCCCCTCTTCTAAGAGTTCTTAAAAAATGAATGTGAGGAAAGACTCTAAGACAGGCAAAAAATTTGCTAATGAAAAGTGACAAGCATATGCAAGTAGAGATGTGGCTAATCGTAGCTAAAGTACTTTGGAGTAATTGTGCTACAAAAATAATAAAAAATTATCATTCTTTATTGGAATATTAGGGGAATTAGTGGTTCCCACAGATAGACTAGTAAAAAATGTAGTGAAAGAGTTTAATCTTGAGAAGAAACAAAGATGAGTTTTGATGCCTTCCAAAAGGTGAATAAATTCATTTGGAACTTTTCTAATTCTCTAGTTGTTAGCATATATGGGGAATCTATGGGATTAGCCGCTATGTGGAAATCTCATAGTCTAAGAGGAATTTTAAACTCTTGGGACAAGAATTTTAAAAATTTATCCTAGCTAATATCTATGCACAAAATTATTTGGTTTTGAGAATGGGTTTATGGTTTTCACTTCTTTTTCCGAGGAATATTTTTAAGAATGAAAATTGGATGCTAATGGGAGACTTCAACACCCCTCTTTATCCCTCCAAGAAGAGGAGTGAGACCCCTAATTTTTCTGATAGTATGCAATATCTTCACAAGTTTTTGGCTAATGGAAAATTGGTTGACATGGAACTAAAGGGTAAGAACTTTACTTGGTGTAGTTTAAGAATGAAAGATGACTTCAATAAAGTCCATCTTAATCAATGTATTCTTTCTTCCTCTTGAAATATTTTTCATCATAGTCATCTCTCCTCCCATATTTGATTTTGTTTGAACGATTTCCCTATTTTATTAAGTTGGTAACACAAAAGATCTAAAAGATTATTCCGATTTTGTTTTGAAATCATTGAATGCAACATCCTAATTTTAAAGACTTGGTGGATCATTGGCGGAGCTCCAAAATATAGGGCACAACTATGTTCATGATGGTTTGCAATTTGAAATTGCTAGAAAAAATCTTCTTCCATAGAATAAATCCTCCTTTGGCAAAATTTTCACTCATAAGGATTTAAAAGAATAGATTCAAAGTCTTCAAATGGAAGTGGAAATATTGGGTGATGCCCCTAATAAACTCAATTTTCAAAGGAACCTTCTAGATGATCTTCATAATTCAACAAGGATTACCATCATTTGACTACCAATACCATCTAGATTATTATTGTATATCTTCAAAAGAAATGATTGTGGATGTTTTCTCTCCATCTTATGATTCCTATACAACTTTGTTGAAGCCTTGAGGCTTATTCACAATTTAAATTTCTTACTACCATATGGAATTTCTTTACAATATACTCTCATTTACTCAAGGTACATTACCCTCTAGTTTATTCTTTACACTTTTATCCTACAATTGGATTGTTACGTTACCTTATAGTTTATTCTTTACACTTTTGTCCTACAATTTGATTGTTTTTTATAAAGATAAATGGGTTTTACATGGACCCGAAACCAAAAGTTTTACATAAACTGGCCATCGGCTAAACAGACATGAACCAATATCAAAATAGGGGAGCACCCCTGAACAGTCACGAAAGTAAAAGAGACACAGACAAGCAAGACAAAAGAAAAGAAAAACCCTTAATTAAAAGAGTGTGCCAGATCCTTGTTCTTCTCGATGGAAATCTTGTTGATTTCCTCCAACTCCTCCATAATGAATCTGGAGGTACCCTTGTTGTTGCTCCTTCTTCTGGTTCTGGAACTAGGACTAGTGGTTTTGTTGTCTCCAGCAGCCATATCTTCCCCTCCAAGATCTTTCATCAGTTCACTATGGTAGGATCTATAATTAACAACTATGGCATTTCTCTTTTCAAGCCCCTCTATACTGTTGTTCATGGCTTCTTTGCTTATGTCAACTAGGTCCTTGAGGTTTTTCTTTATCTCCGCCACAAACTACTCCACCTTTTCAATTCTATATTTGTGATTGCATTTGATCACCTCGACATCCTAGGAGAGCTTTTCGATCATAATCATGAGTTTCTCAGATTTGCTGGGCTCAGGGGAAGCAGTGAATATTTCAATAATCTCTTTAACCCCCACTTTGAGGGTATCAATTTATCACTCCACCCACTTCCAACAACACTCTTGGCTTCTGGTAGCTTCCATAACCGGGTTCATCAGATTACCAATGCTCTAAATCCCACTGTTCTCTTCTTTGGCCATGGTCCCATATTTTCTTTTAGGAAGTTGATGGGGATGTCCAATTTTGTTTCTTGATCCGAATTCTTCAGCCCATAGTACTTAGCCACCAGCTTCTTCTTTCTAGAGAGGGGCTCGGCCTTAGAAATTAGTTTGTTGGTGGTTTTGTATTTGTTGGCCACCCATCTGGGAGGATTCTTAATACTAAACATCCCAGGGTTGACCATCATCCCCCCTTCTTCCACAGACTTATAATCAGGATTATCAAGACGAATGGCACCCCCACTATCCTCCAATTCCATATCCGAGTCAGAGACATCCTAGATATTAGTCTAATGGTCAGTCTCAGTTAGAGAGGGCACAACTTGAAGGGACTTAACGTACTCCATGATGAGCACCATAAGCCCTTCATGGAGAGCAGGGTTGTTTGGATTTTCCAAGTGTTTTTCCAGGCTCTTTTCTAAAGAGGAGGCCAAATAGAAAGGAACATAAATGATTTTACCATGCCTAAAATGATTCAAAATGGTAAAATGATAGGAAAAGATGCTGGCATATCTACCATCGAGCGTAATATACCTCATTATGAACTTAGCCATGTCAGCCTAGGGAGCCATAAGGTTGTTCCTACAATTTGATTGTTCCTATTGCCTTTATTATGAATACTTGCCCCCTTCACTTCCTTCTCTATATGTCTATAATCGCATTCTTGATAGACATAAATAGGCTTTCTTGTGAAAATGTACAATCCCACTTCTACATGATTGGTTGGCTTCCTTTTAAAAACTTCTTTCACACCAAAAAATTTACAACATAAAGTTTTATATAAAAATATTAAAAAAATTATAACTAAACTATACAATAATTTACCAAATTTATTACATTTTATGAGCAAAATCTAGAAGCAACAAATTTATTAAATAATACAAAGTCGAATGAATGATTTGATTGTGTTGGACTTAATAGATAACACAAAATTTCAGCTATGTTTTCTAAGGATTGTATACTTACAATGACTTGATAACAAAAAAACAAATATAACCCACTTGAAGACAATACTAATAGACATTACAAATTTCAAAAGTGTTTTGACATGATAACAAAAAAAACCAAATATATCCCAACTCATGACAATTCTAATTGACATAACAAATTTCAAATGAGTTTTGTAAAGATGGTATACCTGATAAATTCATAATACCTAAAATCCAAATAGAACCCGCCTGAAAAAATCTCTTGATTTTTGTTTTAAATAAGATAATACTCTATTAATGATTTTGTTTTATTGGATTAATAGACACAGCAAAATTTCAAATGTCTTTTATAAGGGCAATATGCTTGACAATGGCAGCATATCTAAAGGCAGAGTTGAATCCGCCTCAAAAAAAAAAAAACTTGTGTACTGTCAGAGTAAATGAAGTGGTATATCAAAGACAAGAAATGGCCGTCAGCAGCGGTAATTAGAAGATAGAACTCTTCTGATTGGCTCAGTCCTGCAAAAGATTACTTTCGCTCCGCGCTTACAGTCGTACACAGAACAAAAAGCCTGGAAGCAAGTCAGAAGCAGAAGTATCCCCGTGGCCACAACAGTCAGGAGCTGCCACGAACCAAATATGTATTTGTTTACGTACTTCTTCGCAGCAACGCTCCATCTGCTGTTATAATGCTTGTTCACATCTGCTATAACTTGGTCCAAATATTTAACTTTTGTCAATTTGACATATTTACCCAAGCCGTTCCACAGGCTTGCCACTTTCCCGTCGTCTTCCAGGTGATCGTAGATAATTTTGCTCTTCCTCAGCAGCCGAACATCTTCGACTGTGTCGATGATGCCGTTCATGAAATCAGTGTAGCGAGTGAAAATCAAAGCACGAGGAGGGGCCGAAGCTTCGAACGCCACCAGATTTCTGAGAATTACTTCTGTGTTGCAATCCAGCCTCAATTTGGGAAGATAAAGAATTGCACTGGTCTGGTCGAAGCGAATTGTGGTAAGGCCGCCCTCGGTCGGAAGGAATCTTACTCCTGCTGAATATAAATCAGAGGCGGAAGGAATCTCTAGTTCGTCGCGAGTTGGAGGAGTTTCCACTGAGGAATATCCACTCTCCTCATCCTCTTCCTCTTCCTTTTCATCTTTACGCTTAATTGAAAGAGTTTCAAAAGCGGAAACAAGATTTGTAGACAACTGTGTCACCAACTGGACAGGCTTTCCTTTTAGGACACGCTCAGAGAGTGCCGAGACAAGTTGAACAACACTGATTCTTAAGGAGGAGAGAGCCTTCCATAAAGCTTTCAGAGCACACGTTAAGTAGGTTGAATCAGGCAAGGGTACATTCCCCTCTTTGTTCTTCTTAAAAATGGTATCATCGATGGCTACCGAAGGGACAATAGAGTGGTATAGCACCTCCAATATGTGACCACTCTCCTTTATATGCAGCCTTGAACTATCCCGCATCTTCAACATAAATGGCGACCATTCTTCACAGGCGACAGTCACCAGATTGCAGAGACTTTCTTCCGCCTTATCTTGAGAACCCAACTGCATTTCCAGCAGCTTCTGCAAGAGGAACAAAGGGAACTGATTCTCGAGCATCATCAGATCTCTCATAATTGCATTGTGGGTTGCACTTCTGCGAGTTGTATCTAAAACTCTGCCCAATCGCATCACCTGGGATGACACTTGCGAAGAAGTGCGATCCGCTCGTTTGACGTAGAACTGCAAGCACTCGAGCACGAACGACGCGTCCAGAGCCATGAGCCATGCAAGGGGTTCCTCCTTAAACTCAAGAAATTTCTGGTAGCAGTTCCTGATTTGCCAGTCGTACTTCTTCACCTCTTCCACTACAGCTTCGAACTTACCGGTTATGGTCTTCGCAAATCTTTGTGCAGCAGCTACTTTGTATCTCTCCGTTTCGAACAGTTGGGATTTCCAATGGTGATATGGTCCAATGGAAACACACTGCGGAATATATGCTTCTGGCTTCACTGTCAACAGCTCCTTGGGTACACCAAAAACGGATACACATATGTCCTTTTCTTCTTCTTGTTCGTCCTGAAATTGCAGACCTTCCTTGATTTGAATAAGCCAGAGATCCAGCTTTGCTTCATCTGCTTTCACTAATTCCATGATTCCAATTGGAAATCAGATGAGATATGACAGAAAGCAACTGGACGCACAGGGGATGAAAAATAGCCGATCGAAAGCTCAAATGTGGAAAACAACTGGGCAGAGGGTCATATAATATAGCTTCATCATCTGCACCAGCCAAGAGTAAATTGAATTTCGCAGAAATTTCTCTACGTCCACCTAGAATTCGAAAAGCCATTTGTATACCTACAACATCACATGATAAATGCTTAAAGGAAAGGATTCCATTCAAAGTGCGAAGGCTGCGTTTTACACTGAAATGGTACTACGGACGGTGGGAGAGGGCCCTCTGGTACAGCCAATCTAATCTAAAATATGTAAATTAGTATCATAGATCGGACGATTGCAAGATGACACATATAGATTAGTTTTATGAGTCCTATTCTGCGGCTTAAGAGTTCGGTAACTACGGACGGTGGGAGAGGGCCCTCTGGTACGGCCAATCTAATCTAAAATATGTAAATTAGTATCATAGATCGGACGATTGCAAGATGACACATATAGATTAGTTTTATGAGTCCTATTCTGCGGCTTAAGAGTTCGGTGTTGAAGTCTAAAACAGTTCCTATCTTTACAAGCATTTTCCTTTTGAGTAGCACTGTTTCGCTAAGAAATCTTAACAAACGTGAAATACCTATTCACATTGAACACAGGTATAGAATTTTATGGCCACCTTTTCCTATCATATTAAATTTTATAGCTATTTGATTACTTAATTGTATTTCAATCAATGCTTAAATTTTAAAGAATTAAAAACCTTCTGTAAAATTATCTATATTCCATCTTTTAGAAATATTCTAAACTAATATATTAAGGTGTCATACAATTCAATTTATTAAAACAAGTTTAAAAACAATCTGATAAATTTTGATATTATAATTAGTCTAAAAATGCATGGAAAGACCATCAGATTCCAGATCATCACACCTGCTATTAACATAAAAAAAATGTTAAAGAATAACATCTCAATTTATTCACTTCTAAATAGACACAACAAAATAAACGCTGTTGATATCGATTTAGTTGTTCCGTTTCGATTTGGTAATTGTAAGCATAAAAAGCAAACCATAAATTTAATCTGAGTGGAGATAGTCGGGGAGCAAATAATTAAAAAATGTGAAAGTTAATTGAGTTTCGCATATGGTGGGTCAGATTTGCTTGTCAAAATTTGTTGCCGTCCAAGCTCTTTACTCCCTTTAACTAATCTGCACTTTACGCGTCCCAAAATTTGACCTCCTTTGGTGGACATCTCTTGCATTTGGCATTCATATTAGGTAGTTTCATCGTAGACTTTTGGAAAGCAACAGTATATTGCCTTTCAATTACTTCAAGTTTTATTAGTACAACGGAGGAAAACAATATGTTTGACTTTTTTATTATTTTAATGTTTATTGATTCTACTGAAGAAAAATGCAATATCATATTTTCTTTTAATAGTATTTAAGATTGAACATTAATAAAAATGATAATGATCTTTATTTATTTGCAAGCATGTCAAAATTTCAAATGAAGTGTCTAATGTTGTCAATTTAAAGATATCATTATAAACACTTTAATAGTAAAAAAGATGATAAAAAATTAAACATTCAGAGTAAATTTTAGACAAAACAATCTCATTCAATATTAGTCATAGTTCAATCATAATTATCAATTTGGAGATGGCTTAGCATGCAATAGAGGAAATTTTATAGAGGGTGTAAATCAAGAGCAAGTTGTTCCCATCTCCAATTGGGTCCTTTAATTCCATGATGTTCAAGGCAAAGAAAAGGTAGTCACATCTATATTCCTCCCTCCTTCAAATCATTTCCTACTATTTCTTTTGTTATAAGATTTGTCCTTTCATATTTCGTAGTAATAAGATTTTACTAATATATTGGTCTCAAGCTATAGCTTGCCATGCGAGTCACGAAACCATGTTTTTAACTTTATATAACATGTTCTTTCAATAAGCCGATCTATAGTGGATTCTCGACTGTGCGCCCAAATTGATATATGCATTGAGATCATCACATCTAGTTGCTTTGCCTTCCTTGGTCCTGGTGAATACAATACGTATCTTGCCCTCTTTTTTAAGATTCCAGATAGTTTCACAGATCAAAATTTATTTGTTTTCATGAATCTTGTAATGGAAATTCTTTGGCTTTATCTTTTTAATAGAAATCTTGATTTGGTTAGAGATTGATTAATATATGAGAATCAATTCTTAGCTAAAGATAAGCACATGTTCTTGGAGACCCAATAATATATATTAGATAACAAACCCTAAATGATGGAATGCATGAGATACCAACAAAACGATTTACTGTGTAAATAATCTATTATAAACCGGTTATGATAATAGAGTGCTTAGAGACATTTTGTGTGTGTGTGTTATTCGTAGATTGTATTATATATTCAATGTTAGAATTAGATGCCCATAGCCACTGATTAAAAGCATAATCTGCTAGTGTATAGTTTATACTTAGGTTTATTAAGCCTACTTAGTCGTGCATTTACACTTGACACTTGTCCATGCAAGATGTCAAGTCAGTTAGGAGTTGTTAGAGAGGTGTCGATTGAGTGTTGGGTTCAACTTCTGATTCGACCCAATCACTCTTGCTATATGTACTTTTCTTCTCCATCTTACATAGGGTTGTCTATGCTCATTTTCTGGTTAATCTTGTGTTTATTTTTATCTCTTATTCCAAAGTTTATTGCATGGTATTCTCCTCACTAGGCTAGCAGCTGGGACCCATTTCCTTCATGCCCACCTAAGCTATGCCTAAAGTAGGGTGTTAGTGTATAGTTTACAATTAGGCTTATTAAGCCTACTTAGTTGTAAATTTACGATTGACACTTGTCCATGCAAGATTTTAAGTCGGTTAGGAGTTGTTAGAGAGTTGTGGACTCAGTTTTGATACCTCATGCTAGTTTAATGGAAGGCAACTTGCCAATAGCCATTCAGTATTGGGTTCGACTTTTGATTCGACCCAATCAGTCTTGCTATATGTACTCTTCTTTTGTATCTTACATAGAGTCGACTTTGCTCATATTCTGGTTGGTATTGTACCTATGATTTATCTTCATCAAGATCCTGGTTATTACAAGGTATTAGAGCAGTGGGAGATTTTTTTAAGCAAAGAGCGTAATCCATGAATCATGCCTGTGATTTGGTTGGAGATGGAGTGCAAGGCGAGGATTTCAGAGCCGACTCGCACCCCTACACCTGAGTGTAACCCATGTCCCGCACAGCACTCATAGAGTCGTCTTACTCCAGACGCGGAAGGCTGAGGCGGCTCGACGCTGGTCGACGCGGCTCCAGCAGGACCAAGACGGCGACTCCAGACGGGCCGACCCCATAGCCACCCACACAGGAGGCATGGCGTGGGTCTTTCACGCAAGCCCACAACTGCGAAACACGTCGTGCCTAGGCTGGTAGAGCGCGTTAACCTGACACATTCTTTAGGCGGTTCAGTTCAAAATTTGAAAATATTTCAAAAGCGACGACCGAGGGGGGGGGCGCGCCGTCGTGGAAAGCGGGGTCCAGATTTTTTGGACTTTAGCCCCTGGTCACATCGGTCTCTAGCCCCTGGTCACATCGTTCTCTAGCCCCTGGTTCTCTCCAAACCTTGGCGGTTTAATGTGCTCCATATTTTTTGGCAAATTTTCTTTTATTAAAAATTATTTATTTGGAGGATTAATTTTATAATAAGGTAAAAAAAAATTTGCTCATAACTTTTGTTTAGCCACTCAAAATTGAGTGCTGTTTTTTGCAAAAGTTCAGGTTTTTTCACCACAAATCTAATGGGCAAACTCAAACACTCTCATTAAAAAGTGCCAACTTATGTGTTTTTCGGGGTTTAGTTTCAAAGCACTCCTATAAAGTGCCGAGGAGGTGGGGGGGTGGGGGGGCGTCGTCGTGGAAAGCGGGGTCCAGATTTTTTGGACTTTAGCCCCTAGTCACATCGGTCTCTAGCCCCTGGTCACATCGTTCTCTAGCCCCTGGTTCTCTCCAAACCTTGGCGGTTTAATGTGCTCCATATTTTTTGGCAAATTTTCTTTTATTAAAAATTATTTATTTGGAGGATTAATTTTATAATAAGGTAAAAAAAAAATTGCTCATAACTTTTGTTTAGCCACTCAAAATTGAGTGCTATTTTTTGCAAAAGTTCAGGTTTTTTCGCCACAAATCTAATGGGCAAAATCACACACTCTCATTAAAAAGTGCCAACTTATGTGTTTTTCAGGGTTTAGTTTCAAAGCACTCCTATAAAGTGCCGAAAACAAGAGGGCTCACAAAATATGGGGTTTTACAATGTAGTCATATGACAAGAATTGCAATCTCCTTACTTATTGCTACTTATGAATCTAGAAATGCTTCACAGAGAGCATGCATGATTCCTTGCAAAAAAACATGCATACCAATTTTCAGCACTCCAGGTTTGGAAACTATTATGATGAGGTTTAGTCTTTGGATCATGTGCCAACTTTAGAGACATCCACATCACTTCCTACACATCCAAAATGGGAATTCATCTTGCACACATCATGGGGGGTTGCATAGTCTCTCATTTATCTCATATAGAGGGAACATTCATTGTACTTGTGTGTATAAGTAGCTCTTGAGGGGTCCTGATCAATCCTTTCTTCTATGATATATCCTCTTCACTCGTACATTCATGTTTTATCATCTCTTTTTGGAGGAAAGGTTTTTTCCCATTGGGTTTTCTTTCTTACTCTACATTATGAGAGGTTCTTTTGTACATGGGTACCTCATCTGGCTAGTAGTCGGGACCCATTTCCTTCATGCCCACCTAAGCTATGCTTAAAGTAGGGTGTTAGTGTATAGTTTACACTTAGGCTTATTAAGCCTACTTAGTCATGCATTTATGCTTGACACTTGTCAATGCAAGATGTCAAATCAGTTAGGAGTTGTTAGAGATGTGTCGACTCAGTTTCAACACCTCATGCTAGTTTAGTGGGAGGAAACTCGCCACCACTCATTGAGTGGGGTTTGACTTCTGATTTGACCCAATCACTCTTGCTATATGTACTCTTCTTCTCCATCTTACATAAGGTCAACTTTACTCATAGTTTGGTTGTTATTGTGCCTGTGATTTATCTTCATTAAGATCTTGGTTATTTCATAATCTTATACCATGACGATAGGCTACATGAAATTGAACTTGAGTTATGTTACTTGGAATTGAAGAAGGAATTATTTATTGTGGTTTTGGGTTCTTACGAAGGCTTGAGTAATATTTAAGGATAAATATATTACATATTAGATGTTTTTTAAAAGGTTAGTTGTTATTTTGGTTTATGCTAATATAAGAGAGTGAAACTAATGTAGGAGCATCTAGGGGTTAAATAATCTTACACATCGAAAAATATTTCATTTTTTATGTGCTATTGGAATTTTGGTATTAGGTAGATTTTTTCGTGTTTAATAAGTAAAATATTTTTATTAAATATTTTGGAATGGCTTGTAATAGACATTAGGACATATTTTTATTGTAATGTGGTGGTAATTATAATTGTCAAAATTCCAAAAAAGCCAAAGTGGACACTAGGTTTTAGCAGAACCCACATACACTTCACATGGAGCCAAATATGGGAGAAATTCATTTTTTTTATTATGATTATAGAATGCTTAGAGACATATATGTATTTTTTATTATTAATTTTTATTATATAATATATGTTAGAATTAGATGCCCATAGTCATTGTTTCAAAACATAATCTTATAACATGATGATTGCTACATGAAATTGACCTTGAGTTAGGTTACTTGGAATTGAAGAAGGAAATATTTTTTATCGTTCTAGGTTTTTATAGAGGCTTGAATAAGTTTTATGGATAAATAGATTACATGTTAGATATTTCTAAAATGTTAGTTGTTATTTTGGTTTATGTTAATATGAGAGTGAAACTGATGTAGGACCATCTAGGGGTCAAGTAATCTTACACACCCAAAAATATTTCATTTTTGTGTATTGTTTGAATTTTGGTGTTTAATAAGCCAAATATTTTTATAAAATATTTTGGCATTGCTTGTAATAAACCTTAGGACATATTTTTATTATAACATCGTGATAATTAAAATTGTCAAAAAATTGAAAAAAACATAAAGTGGGCATTTGGTTTTGGTGGAGACCATATAAACTTCACATGGAGCCAAAAATGGGATAAATTCAAATTTTTGGGAGTTATGGTTTATGAAAATGCAATTAAGTCACTTTGGATGTCAAAGAGGGAGATTCTATAAGTTTTTTAATTTGGGAGTCAACATGTGGTGTTGGAAGAAGAAGTCAACACACATTTTTAGCAGGTTCTAAGAGAAGTGAAAGAACACTAAGTGCAAGATTCTAAATTCAAATTCAAATGAAAAATAAAAGGTGGGCATACATTTTTGAGTTTTTAATTTGGCTGAAATAAGATGAAATTTATTTGGTGCTAATGAAATGAAATTTCATTTTGAGTTAATTATATGGAAAGGTGGGATTTCTTTTTTACAAGGGGGTAGATTTTGAGGTGTGTTCATGGGATTGGTAGGAGGTGGATTTTACCTCTTGTTTGTAGGTTTTGCAGTAGAAAGATGTCTTTTGGAATCCATTGTTGAAGACATACAGGTCTAGATGCTCATTTACAAGTTGGAGAGTTGAGATTGCTATGTGTAATGTGTCATGGGTTTAGCAACTTGTTTCTTCGATGAGACCCCAAACTATAGTGCACGATATATGGGATATAATGGATCAAAAAGAAAAGGGTTTGATTACAATGGATCAACAAGCCAAGGGTTTAATAAGACTCTTTCTAGCTAATTCTAATCTCCTATATGTCCATGAAGAGAAAACTGTAGTTGTGCTATGATAGAAGCTTGGTGATATTTATCAAGGGAAATCCTTCGTAAATAATTTATTCTTGATAAAGAAGATATATTCTCTAAGGATGGAGGAAGAATGATCTATTGTAGATGATATGTAGGTCAGCCCATTTTTATTTTTTATTTTTTCTATGAATGATTGCATATAAATATAAATGTTTTTTTTCATTTTTAATAGATCAAATCTCAAGGATAATTCACATTTTTTAGAAAGAAGGCATTTTGAATTAAATTTTGTTGGTGTGGAATATTCAAAGGGAAATTTTTAAAGGAAGGAGATGGGAAATAAAAGAAAAAATTTAAATAAGATCGCGTGAAATTAATCACCTAAAATGGAACAAAATCATCATGAACAAGAATTGGAAATATCATAGGAAAAAAATAGGTTACAATTTGGAATTCATCAACCCACTTAAAGTAATTAAATTATAAAATATAATAGAAATAGAAATAATTTTAGAATCTCTCTCTCTCTCTCTCTCTCTCTCTCTCTCTCTCTCTCTTCTCATTTATTGTTCTTAGGTGAATATGTATTTTTAATCTTCTTACCTAGTTGAATAAGTCTTTGTAGTCAAATTAATACAAATGTAAGTTATTATTTTTTATAAATTTTATTTGGTTTGTAGCTAGAGCTCTACAAGCACAAGCTCAAGTAGACGATAAAGTTTCTAAAGTTGGATAAAGGTCAACCCACGCTCAAGAAAGTATGCATCTTTACTTGTCAAGCTCTCTCTCTAGATATCTATCTCCCTCCCTCTATCCCCTTTAGTCATTATACTTAAATTTATACTATCCCTAAATGTTTTTTTTTCCTTTTTGTTTTGTGTGTACCTTGGGCTAAACAAGAAGAAGCTCAAGAAAATTGGACAAGGGGCAGCCCAAGTTCAAGCAATGGATGTTGGAGAAGATTCAACATTGCTTCCTTGTACTGGTATGGATGAGAATATGAATCCAGTTGAATGTGTAAAGAGAAAAATTGATTATTGAAAGTTATATCATTTAATTGAAATGGATGTGGAGAAATTGAGATATTATGCTGAACAACCTACACATACTAAGAGAAGGACACTAAAAAAAAGTCAAAGAAAATAATTGCTTATTTTGAGAATCTTGATATACTTGAAAAATCCCAACTATTATCAATTCATCTTCTTAATAATGAGTTAAAAGAGCCATTAAAATTGCTGAGTGTAGATACAACATTGAAAAAGAGGAATTTTTCTCACCCACAAAAAGAGATTGTTGAAAATGTTAAGGAAGGTTTGGGTTTCATTGGGAAATAATCTAGATCTACAGATAAGGCCATTTCAAGAAGAGTGATATTGACATCTATTTTAAATAAAAACATGTCCCACAAAAGACAAATCTCTTCACTTTCTTATGAGATTGGGTATAGTAAGAAGATAATATCACATTATGTGAAAAGGACAATCAATTTGGATGATACTACATTGGAAGGCAATTGGGAAATAATGTGTATATCTCCTCATTTTGATAGGATTGAAGATGGAGTTAGGAACTTGATCACTATATTTTGGAATGATGATACTCATCCTTCATCAAATAGTAGAGATGATATCAAACATAGGATTGGAACCAATGAATGTGTTACATACAAAAAATTGGTTGGACATGACACAAAATAAATTGTATTTTTTATTTTGTAATTCAAATCCCAACATATAATTGGACAAACAATGTTTGAAAGATTAAATCCGTGTTATGTCAAGATAAACAAAGATTTTGAAACTTGTTGTTGTCGTTATCATATTGAACTTGATCTCTACAATCAAGTGTTTCTAAAGATGATAGAAGAAAGTGATGGTTTTAAATATGTTCCGCCTAAATGGCCAGGTCAGTTCATAGCATCAATTTTATGTGAAATCAAATGGTAATGTAAGAGGTCAAATAGATTGCATAATAGGACTTTATGAAACATGTGGTAATTTGGCTATATTTTCTTTGAAAAACAAAGATACTAACATGACAAGGATGGTAAAATGTAAGAGTTACAAGTGCATAGAGTTTGAAATAAAGTTTGGAAAAGAATCCACAAGGCTAGAATATGTAGAAGAGGAGAGACCTGTTGGAACCTTTATGGAGAATTTTTGTAAATTGATTCAACCCTATATACATCATGGTTTTTTTGCTAAGTGGCAAGAACAATAGTTACAAATAATAAGAGACATATTCCCACCTGGAACAATTTTATTGGTCGTCGACTTTGCAAAAAATTACTCTTTTGTTCATCAAAAATAGATTCAATCATAATACTACTTTTTAGAGCATATAACTATTATGGTCCAGGTGTTGTATTAACATGCACAATTAGATGTGTTAATAGTAAATTTGAAGCATGGGTCATTAAGAAAGAATATCACTTTTATGCTAGTGATGATAAAGAGCATGACACACATTTTTTGGAACATTACTTTAAGAAATATTTTTCATATTTGGAAAATAGGGGCATAAAAATTGAATAGAATTTTGTTTGGTCAGATGGATGTGTGACATAATTAAAATCATCAAAACCAAAAGATACCACATGTTTGGATTTTATTTGAGAGTGGACATGGAAAGGATGAGCATGATGGTGTAGGAAATTGAATCAAACATGCTCTAAGAAAGTATCAAATGAATTATCAGGGATTTCATATTAAAGATGCAAATGATGTAGTTGAATGGTGCAAGATGCACTTTACACCAAATGAAGTTGGTACATCATGAGGATTGAATTGAGTAGTACCATACAGATTGTTTTGGGAGATATCAAGTACATGCATGATTTTTTATCTTATTTCAAGTTTTCAAATTATCTTAATATTTAAATACTTAATATTGAATTTAACATTTAGGTGTTTAATTTTTTTTTGTTTTGAAAATGTTGATAGAAGATAGATGCATGGATGCAAGATGGTAGAGAAAACAATATCCTTGCATTCTACATGAGTACGGATGGTTGCATGTTGTCATTATGCACCGGGGATTAGTCATGCTTTTATTTTGATTGCATTTTCAGAAACTCTAATGAATGCAATAACCAAGAATGTGGATATGTCAATATGTGAAATTTGAGCCACTAGTTGTTAAAAATACACATGATGAACATGAGGATGGAAAATTTAATGATATTCCATTGATTTCTATTGATAATGACCATATTTCAGGATTGATCAAAATTGGTATGTATAAATTTACATGTATAAATTTAATTTCTATATATAATAGTTTTATTTTTAATATATACATCGAACTCTTTAAACTAAATTGACCTCATATAGATTTATCGCAGGACATGTTTTTGCAGTCATAGTAGAGCCTGAAAATGTAGAAGGTGTTAATTACTATTTATTCTGTTGCATAGAGGCAAGGAAGAAGTTAACAAAACAACAAACAAGTGATCTAATGTTGTTTTCTACAGATTTAGTTCTTTATCTTAAATTTGTTTCTGAAATTTAAATCATAGTATCTTACATTTACAACAACTAGAATTCTTTGTTTTGAAATCTAAATTTATAAATTATTATAAAAATTATTTAATAGGTTTGAAATGTTGTTTCCTATGTGTAGATTCAGTTGTTGTGCAAGGAACATATTTGAAGAAAATCAAAATAGTTAAACATGGGATTCACTTCATTGATTATCAACATGAGATTCACTTCACTGGGAAAATTTAGAAAAGTGAATTGCGTCCATTGTGAATAATCGAAGTGCGAGAGAGATTGGACTCGAAATTACGTACCTTTAGTTTTCCACATGTGGATTGTTTTTTAGGTTAGATTATTACTCAAAGGATAATGTTGTTTGAATGTGAAGGCAATTTAATGATTTGAATCTAGGAATAGTTGTAAATGTCAATCATCATCTTTCTATTTTTCTATTATCAATTATTTCATATTCTAGTGTTAGATCTTGTGATTTAT
Source organism: Cryptomeria japonica (assembly GCF_030272615.1). Classification (NCBI taxonomy): domain Eukaryota; kingdom Viridiplantae; phylum Streptophyta; class Pinopsida; order Cupressales; family Cupressaceae; genus Cryptomeria; species Cryptomeria japonica. Next base: position 312,988,138 of record NC_081411.1, on the reverse strand, counting down.
TAATGGTAATAGCCTATGCCATTATGAGTAGTATTTTCCTACGATTACGTAGAATTATAGGTATTGTAGGTATACTTTTTTGGGTCATTTTGGTTCCATGGTAGCCCCCTTTAATTATCAATCCTTGCTACAATGTACATTGGAACATCTGGTGCTTTGAAGAGAGAACTATAAATAATATCAATATCCATTTACATCACCTACCTATGTCCATATGTTGTTTGTGAGCATTATTTGTTGTCCTTTGTAAGTATAGATATTGAAAAGAAAGTTCTCCAAGCGTGTATACAAAATTGTCATAGTTTGTGAGAAATTTTGAATAAGGAAAAGCACTTGGAATAGAGCACCCAAAACCCTATCTAGCACTTCTCAACTAATTTTTCATGAGAGAGACCTATAGGCCTCTTGATTGCAATTTGAGTCATTTCAATCAGTCATAAGTACCTCAAACTAGGGTGCCCAACAACTATGTCTGAAACATTCAGCCCTAGTTTGTAGATCTAGCTATAGTTTTGTGTATTATTTTTAGATTTAGTTTATTGTTATTTTTTTATTGTATACTTTTTTTGTTACTGAATTTTTTTTTCCCATATTTAGACTTAGATCATATGTATCAATCTCAATTCTATTACCACAAAGGAATAAAATGTTGTGTTTATCTCACCTATTATAACAATAGGTAAACCTCATTAATATTTCAATGATATGATATGGATATTTGAGATCTTAGTTTGCATATGCATATGATCTCATTTTCCACCTTATATTAGTTTAATTAGTTAAAAATGGCATCTAGTTAGGTCTTCAAAGATAGCTCTAATGGCGAGTCTCCTCTAGTCTTTCCTTCTTTCAGTTCCCATGATAGTTTACTCCTAGATTATCCTCTACTAGCTGCTTCCCACTAGCTATTCCTTTTTGTTGTGTGTAGTTTGCGATGAATTTTGTGTGGGGGGGGGCTCGATCTTCTCAAACCCTTGAATCACGTGATTGTGTTGCTTTTCTTGAAGAACCTCTAGTGGTAGATTCATTTTGTCACCCTTCTATTCCTGAGTACTGTCATCATTTTTTTGCAGAACTTGATTCAAGTTCTTATACAGATAAAATTTTGGGTGGGAGCTTTGCAAAGATGGGGAAAGATCCTGACTATCTGGTTTCTCCTGTTTCATGTGTGGTCAGTGAGAATAAAGTTGAGGTACTAGATGTGTTAGTCAATATAGCTATTGTTGAACTTAGTCTCTCCTTGGTAGGGAAGTTCTTGGGTATTTGACCCTCTTTAGATCTGGTAAAAAAGTGGTTACCTCTAATTGGAAGTTGAAAGGGACCATTTCCTCTAGTGCCATGGCTAACGGTTTGTTCCTCTTAAACTCCACAAATCATGTTGACTTGGCCAATATCCTCATGGATGGTCCTTGGGTCTTTGGGACTTTGACCTATCTCTCCCTTTGCAAATGGAAACCAAATCTTGACCCTTGGTTGGCCCTGGGTGTTGTTGCTCCTACTTAGTTTTGCCTCCTTGGTCTCCCTCTAGAGTTCTGGAATGTGGATATCTTTGAGAGAATCGTGAATTCTTTCAGCAAATTCTTGGCCATAGATAGCATTACTCAATGCAGTTCTAGGATTCTGTTTGCGATGGTATGTGTGAGTGTTGTTATTAATACAGTCTTGCTTACCAAGGTCACTCTACTCTTTAGGCTTGGTTCTTGGGTTCAACTGATTTAATATGAGAATGAAAAGGCCTTATGTCAAATTTGTGGTAGATATGGGCACTTCAAATCTGCTTTCAAGAAGAGTAACAACCAAAATCAGTGTCACTCTCCCAACACTGAGAATGTTAGGAAGAAACATTTTGGTAAGGTAGAGCCCCATAGGTTTAATATCCCCCTTCTTTCGAGTACTCCTTAGAATTAGGAGATAGTTACCAACTTGCTAAAAGATAAAAAGAAGGTTATCAATGACCATTCAACTTCCACCTACATTTCCTTGGATACAGTGGTTGTTCCTGCTCCTCCCCCTACTAGTGTGGATCCTTTGTTGATTAATTTCCTAGGAAAGAGTGAGATTGTCATAGACCTTCATCAAACTGATGGAAAGGAACAATGCATAGATTAGTTGAAGGAAGTTGAGATTATCTGTAAAGAAGTGATCTCCAAATCACCAAGGAAGGAGGATCTTATGCAGAAAAACCTGATGATAATACTTAAGAAGAAGACCCATGGTGGATTTAGCAATCTCAAGGAAAACCTACAAATGTTGGGATTCTCTTCTACCCCCTACCAGCTAAATCAAAGCTCTGGATTACTGAGGAAGAAAAGGAAGACATGGGGTGGGAACAAGTTCCAACCAACAACAGGAAGAAGAAAAAAGAAAATGTGGGTGGAAACAACAAGTTGGGTAGACCATCAAATAAAGATTCTAGATAGAAGGATGTAGAACAGGAGGTGGCAATAAGGAAACAAACAAACCTTGATGGAATATTAGAAAACAAGAAAAAGAAGGCCTAATCCTCTGGGGATTGATCTCCTCTCTATTCAAGTGAGTAGGGAGTTTGTGTTACATGTTCTAATGATAATACTTTCTTGGAATGTTCATGGCTTGAACAGTCCAATAAAACAACATATGCTTAGGTGCAAGATAAAGGAAAAAAAGGTTGATATTCTTATGATACAAGAAACCAAAATGAACAAGGAGAATTTTTAGAAGGCCATTAACTCCTTTTGGTGCTCTACTGCCTTTCTTAATAGTGACTCTGACAGTGCTTTGGGGGGCATAGTTACCATTTGGAATCCCACCCTTTTTGAAGGTACTTTGGTCTCCTCTAAAAAAAATTATCTGATTATTAAAATGAAGGACCTCAAATCCAATCTCTAGTGGTATCTGATTAATGTTTATGCTTTGAATGGTTGCTCTACTCATGGTAGATTATGGAGCCTCCTTAGAAATCATATTAAGAACAAATCTGATGATTTGTGGATGGTTGCTAGAGATTTCAACTCCCCTATTTAACCGTTAGAGAAAGCAAATGGGAATGAGGACTTCTTAGATAGTATGGCTAAGTTGGTTGAGTTTATCTCATCTTCTATGTTGTTGGATATCCCTCTTAATGGGTCTAAGTTCACTTGGACCAATAGAAGACAAGGGGGTCATCTGATCTAGGTTAGGCTAGATAGAGTGTCGATCTCTTCTAACTGGAATTGTCTTGACTCCTTCTCTCTCTGGTCTTCTCCTAGATCAGGGTCTGATCACAACGCTATCCTTCTAAAGTTGGATGACCCAAGAATCTATAAACTCTACCCTTTTAGGTATGAGATGATGTGGGAACATCATAAGGACTTTAGAGAGCTCATTGACAAATGGTGGAATACTCTAGTTTTAGGCATTCCCATGTTCAACATTGCTCAAAAGCTCAAAGTCCTAAAAGAGAACGTTAAAGGCTGGAATCGATGTTCCCTTGGTAATATCTTTGAACAAAAAAAAGAGAATCAGAAGTGGTCTTAGTGTGATTCAAAATAAAATGGAAGATAAAAATACTAAGGAGGAAGAGTTTAAAGAGGAAATAGACTTGAGAAACCAATGGATCCTACTTAATAAAAAAGAAGATGTTTAGAAATAAAGGATATAATGGATCAAGGAGGGGGACAAGAACACTAAATTATTCCACCAATTGACCCTAAAACATAGAAGTCAGAATAGAATAAGGAAACTTCTGAGAGAAGATGGATCCATGGTGGACAATAAAGATGATCTATGGCTGCTCTATTCATAGAATCTCTAAGCCCCTGGTCCAGACGAGTTCCCTCTGACTTTCTTTCATGACTACTAGGATAGTGTGGGAGGTGATATCTTCAATGTAGTCAGAGATTTCTTCAGAATAGGTAAACTGCTTAAATAGACAAATGCTACCTTTTTAGGTCTGATTCTGAAAAATGATAATGATGTGTCAACTAAAGATTTTAGACCTATTAGTCTGTGTAACACTATTTACAATATTCTCTCAAAAGTGATGGTCAATAGAATAAAACCCCTGTTGGATAACATAATCTTTGGTAATCACAAAGGATTTATGGAAGGAAGACATATCATAGATGTGGTTATTGTGGCACATGAACTTGTTCATTCTATGGAAAACAACAAAAGACCTTCTATGGCCTTAAAACTGGATATTTCAAAGGCTTATGATTGTGTGTCTTGGAATTTCCTCCTTGAAATCCTCAAGAGATTTGGGTTCAGAGGTAAATTCTTAGAAATGATAGAACAATGTGTTTGTACTCCAAAATTCTCTATCCTCCTTAATGTTTGTCCTAATGGCTATTTCTCTTGTGAAAAAGGGATGAGGCAGGGAGATCCCCTCTCCCCTTATCTCTTTATTATTGTTGCTAAAGTGCTGGGAATAAACATAGAAAAACTTAGAACGGAACCCCCCCCTCAAAGGTTTCAAAGATGATTCTACCTTGGACCCCATTACACACCAACACTTTGTGGAGACACCATAATCTTTGGAGAAGCTTATGTCTCGGAGGCCAAGAAATGGAAAAAAACCTTAGACAATTATGCCAAAATCTCAAGACAACATATAAACTATTTTAAAAGGAAAATGTTCTTTAAGATTTCAATCGTTGTCTTCAAGCTAAAATAGCCTCTGTCCTTGGTTACCAATTTGCTAACCTGGCAAACTCCTATCTTGGGCTTCCCCTCATCTCCAAGCACCCTTCTTTGAACTTTTGGAATGGTATGCTCTAAAGGTTCCAAAAGAAACTGGCTGGCTGGAAACGAAAGCTACTTAGTATGGAAGAAAAATTACAACTTGTCAAATCCTTCTTGCAGAACCTTCCGATATACTTCCTTTCCCTATTCGAAATACCTAGTGCTATGGTTGAAAAGATAGAGAGGATCCAAAAAAGATTTCTATGGTCAGGCACTGAAGAAAAAAATAGACTTTCCCTAGTCGCTTGGGAAAAAGTTTGTAAACCCTTGAAGTTTGGGGGGTTCAATATAAGGAAGATCAAGACCTTTAACAAAGCTCTACTTACCAAAATTGGCTGGCAGTTAACTGAAGAGCAAAAAGATTGGACAGGCATGATGAAAGCTAAATACTTCCCAAATCAGAGCTCAAACAAGTTTTTCAGTCAAATTGATCTCCCTGCTGGTTCCACTATTTGGAATAATTTTGCTAAAACCAAAAATGACATTTAAATAAATCGTAAGATGATAATACGGAATGATAAAAATAATGTCTTCTAGAAGGACACTTGTTTACATAGTCTAGCCCTAAACCACCTCACTCAATTCAGAAATATCAATCTATTCTTTAGCAGTCACTGTGGAGAGAATGTCCATGATTACAATACTTGGAACAAGGATTGTGCTTCTTGGAAATATTTGAACATAATTATTTCCACATGTTTGGATGTTCATCCTACCATAAAAAATTAGCTTCTTCTCAAGGTTTCTGAACTCTCTACTCTTTTGCCTAATTTCTCTCTCTACTCTCCTCATGTGGAGGATAAGTGGATATGGAATTATAATGCATCAAGGACTTTCATGGTCAAATCGGCTTACCAAACCATGCAGGAAGAAATTGCTGATGATTTCAACTAGAAAGATGTCTGGATTAAGGGCCTTATCCCTAAAATTAATTGTTTTTGGTGGGCTACAGCTCATGGAAGGATCCTAACTATTGATAATCAAAATAGAAATGGGTTCTCTTTTTTTAATACATGTGAGTTATGCCACCAGGAAGTGGAAAGTATTGAGAACATATTCTTACATTGTACTTATGCCCAAGAGATTTGGGAAGAGGTTTTGAAAAAAATGAAAACTAGCTGGACTCAACCTAGAACTATTAAAGATTTCATAGAAGTGAAATTTATCTCCCTACTCTCATCAGATGGAAAAAAGAATTTGGCACCAAACCCCCCCTTTCCTATCCTAGAACATATGGAAGTAGCGGAACAATAGGGTCTTTAGAGAAGAAAAGAGAGGCAATAGGACTTTTGCCATCATTATAACACAACAAATTAAGGAAAATGTTAATGCTGAACCCCTTGGCTCATCCAAATCTATCCCATCCGTCTTGGACCTCCGAATAAGACAAGTTTTGGGAATTCAACACAATTTTTTGGAGCTAAGCTGGTAGAAAAAATTACTAGGAAAGAAGTGCATTTGACTACTTCCTCAACTGGGCTAGATTAAATGTAACTTTGACAGTTGTTCTAAAGGTAACCCTGATATTTGAGGGGCAGGTGGTTTAATTAGAGATCACAATGGTAAGATGCTAGAGTGATACAACTCTAACTTAGTTATTACTACCAACAAAAATGTTGAAGCCTTTGTGGCTTGGATGGGACTCTTAAGGCTGCAAATTATCTTGCAGAAATATGTCATCCTCAAAGGCGACTCCAAATTAATCATTGACTGTCTTAATAGATCTATCTCTCCACCGTAGAAAATTAAAGCAAGTAAAGTTAGTAAAGCTACCTTTATGGGAAATGATATCAAATGGTACCACACATGTAAGAAAATTAAAGCAAGTAAAGTTAGAAAAGACAAGATTAAAAGCATTTCTGTAAGAAGAAACTCTAAGGAACCAAAACTTAGTTGTTTACCCAGTTGCTTTCATAGAATTTTGTTGTGCTCTCTTCATACAATATCCAAAATAGGGGGCCCTCTCAAGCGCACTGAGCCTATCAATTGTAAGGGGCTTCTCGATAATAAGAAAATCTAGGAATGGTTCCAAGAGGCTGAATTTACCCCCTTCTTCTTGTGGTTAAAAGGTTACAACAAGGAACTTTTTGCTAGTATCTGCAACTCCTGGTAGAATGGTGTGGTCATGGTTGGCATAATTTCTTTTACTGTGACGTCAGAGTATATTGTGGAGGTTACAGGCATGTCAAATGACAAGGAAAGAGTGGAAAGGAAAGCTTAGGAGATTATAAGGGTTTCATGAAGTGTTTCTTCAAAAAAGGGGAGATGCATGTGCCTTTCTAAAATGGGTATGACCGCTTTGCTTTTCCCAAACCCTTTTCCATTGTTAGTTTCCATGTTATAAAATATTTTACTTTATAAGGTAGATACTCTACTGTGAAAAAGTATCATGTCCCCATCCTGAACCACATTAGGTACCACGAGAGAATTAATATGCCATTTGTCCTATTCTCATCTTTACAAACATGCATCCAAAATGGGGCTAATCCCCTACTCCACCAAGGCCTTATATATTTGTTGTAAAAATTCATGGTGGATCACTCCCCCACCTTTAGTTTTCTTTGCTCTGCATCTGGTAGTGAAGGTAGCTCTAAGAAGATTTCAAGAAACCCCCCCAAAAAAATTCTTATGAACACCAAAACCTAGGAATCCCCCAGCTCTTCTATCTTTGTGAAATCTATAGAAAAATAGTCTATGGAAATTCTTAATTTTTTTTTCCTTGAGTTACCCCTACATGATGTTAATCTAGATAAAAGAAAGCAAAGAACCCCTAAAAACATGCTGAAAAAAGCAAAGAAAACTAGTAGTGAGTCGGCTGGGAAAAGTATAACAATAGACTTGGACCTGCACAATTTTGAAGAGGAAGGGGAAAAACTAGATGAGAAGGAGAAGATTGAGAGTGTTTCGAGAGAGAGAAGGTCAACTAAACTCCATGCTAAAGAAAGAAGAGAAATTAATAAGGGAGAGGAAAACCTTGCTAAGGCCAATTTGTAGGAACTCTATGACCTGGAGGAAGAACAAAATTTGAAAGATAATTCAAATGAAAACTTTCAAGTGGAAGAGGATGAGCTGGAAGAAAACCCTAATGAAGAAATGGAAGAAGAAGAGGAAGGTGAGGATGAGAGCAGCCTAATAGAAAGTGAACCTCACTTCCCGATCAAAAGCCCTACCCATCCCATATGTTTGAGGATGAGGAAATGGTTCCGTGTTCCCCTACTTCACCTATCCATGATGATAATAGTAGCATGAAAGTTCATCTATAGGACCTGAGAGAGAAAATGTCTACCTTGGAGCAGAAAAATGAAGAGCATTGAGACAGAAAAATCCAAAGATTGTGTGACACAGTTAATCCTCTCTACTACATCACTGATGGTGTGATGAAAAGTTTTGTTCTGGGAACAGTGTCTGGGTATGGCAGAATTAAGAAAAATAAAAAGAAAATGGCTAAACATGGAAGAAACGACCTAGATGAGGAAGTGGAAGTTGACCACGATGACACTTGGGACTGCAACCTAGAAAGACTCAAAAGGGATTGGAACCTACTCAAGAATGGGGATTGTTCCTTCATTTTTTTTTTGTTGATTATGTTATGTTCTTGGTGAATTTATTGGGTCTGCGTACCCATTAAGATAAAACTTTAATTTTTATGGTTATGTTAAGACTTTAAATTCTATGCTTACTAATGATATAAACACTAAAGATGTTAGTTTTAGGGTTACTGCTAATAGGTATACTTGGGCTATTTTGTTCAATAGCTAGAAGATAGTTAGAATGTGTATAAACAACTATAGGGTTATGAAGGTATTTGATTACCTTTGAAGGGGGACCTTTTTCGGTGTTTGGCTAGCTCCTTTGTGATGTAATGTTGTAACCTTTTCTCCAGTTCAAGGTCGTCTCCCTACTAATCTAATAAAAAACAAAAGGATTTAGAATATTTAATGTTCAAATTATTCTTCATTATAGGATGGCTTCTACTTTTCCTTTTTCACTACTATATGAGAAATAAGAGCCTAATGATGACTACAAATAATTTTTTACATGTAAGGAAGTTCCCGTGATAGGATTAATTTTGATCTCTTAATAAATATAAAAGGTGATAATATTAATGATGACATAGGAAGATTTATAGGGGTATTATTACTTATGTGTGTCCATCATGTGATTTTTTATTTTAATGACATTTCTTAAGAATGATTAAGGCTTATTTAGAAACTATTTTATATGGTGTCTCTTGCATGTTTCCTATTTCATTTGTAGTGTTTTTAAGTGGTGTGTTGGTTCTTGTTAACTTCTTTTTGCTTGGGTCAACTAAGATGGGTGGGTAGTGTTTGCATGTGGAACCCACTACTTATGTGATGCTAAAGAAAAATGTGGAGATCTTGGTGATCTTCAAGAGGGAATTCTTAGTTTCTTTTCTGAAAACATGAATGATAAATATTATGACCTCTCCTCTGAATTAATGAGTAGGTAGAAGGAAGGTCATGTGTAAGTCAGTGGTGTGAGAATTGAAGTATCTAGAGAATTAATTGGTCATGTCATAGGTTTGAGTTGTGAAAAGGAGAAAGTTCTTCACCTAACTTAAAAGCATGCATATGAGAATTATATACATGTATTTTTGTACGATGTGGAGTATCTTCAAAGGGAACTAGATTCATTTTTTTCATGAGGATTTACCTTCTCCCTAAGGAGTCATTAGTTTTCACTTGATCAAGTACTTTACCCTTGATCGTAGGTTTACTACTAGATTTATAGTTACCACTATCGTCTATTGAATTATCTTATGTGTAAGCATTTTATTTTATTTCATTTTTTATGTTTTATTTGATACATAGATATTATATTGAAGGTTCCTACTACTTCTCCCTAAGATGATTATGTGTGCTCTAAACTACTTTTGTCTTGTGGCTAATCCTCCTCTTAACCCTACACCCCTTGAGAATGCTTCTCCGTCTTTTCAAATCCCTAGCCATCCTCAAATTAAGGGTAGTAAGAAGAACATTTCATTTCCATGTGATGTCCCTTCTTCCTCAAAAGCCAAAAGTGTTAAGAAAAATCACTCTAAACTACCTAAAAAATAATAAAAAATTACTAGGACAAGAAGTGAAATCCCATTTGATTGTGGAGATGGTCTCAAATAACTTCACCTCTATTCCTTAGAATAAAGAAAAATCTATTGTCTTTGATTCCACTTAGAAAAGAAAGAAAGTATGGCTAGAAAAAAAATTATAAAAAATTATTGATGGTAGACCTATGGTGACCCAGCCCATTTCCATCTATCAATATCTTTGATAGGGAGATTACTAAGGATGATGCTATTGTTTTGTTAGGATAAAGAATGTCAATGGGATTAGCTAAAATGCAGATAGTGGCTAAGTTTTAGTTTACACTAAGGAGGCCTATTATCTTTGATGACAAGGACAAAGATTTTTGTGGCTCCTCCATCCAAGAGCATGTGATTTACAAGAATTATAATGAATCAATGAACATCATCCCTACACATTTCTTTTTTTTCTAACCTTTCTATAATATCTATAGTGTCCCTCGACATACTTTTGTTTTATGCACTGATAGACATTTATTGATGTTTTTACACTTATTTATGATACTCTTGGTAGATGATTATGGTCTTGTTCATGATTTTGATGACAAAAAATTCATGATGACAAATGATATATTATGTTTTTTATGGATGATGATATACTCAGTACTATGTTGACGTTGAGGTTTATGCTAGGCTAATTATGCATATCTAGTGACCTATATTTTCTTATGATGTTTAACATGTTATGTGCTAACTTTAATTCAAGACTATATTGGATATGATTATTCTTTTGATGAAGATAAACAGGTTTTACAAGGACTCAAAACCCAAATCCATCAAAAAATAAACATAGTTAAACCCGATTATAAATAGTCGCTAACCAGGAACAGAAACAAGGGAAGCACTCCAAAGAGACTGACAACAAAAAATACAATGCAAGCAAAAAACACAAGCCAAAACAACTAACTGATATCTTTCAAGAGGTCGATATTCTTCTTGATTGTCCTATTGTTGATCTCCTAGAGTTCATCCATGATAAATCTCAAACTTCCCCTATCTTGCTTTTTACTCCTGCTCCTAGTAGAGGGTCAAGTAGAGGTCTACACATCTTGGTTCTTCTTGTCCAAGTTGATGTTAGAGGATAGGTCGAATCTGATCAGATGAGATTTATGAATGGAAATTTCCTCTTTCACTCTTTTGAGACCTTCCACACTATTGTACCTTGCCTCTTTACTAATCTCCACCAAACCCTTGAGTTTACCCTTTAAATGCTGAATATCAGTCTCCAACTTGTCAATCGTAGCCTCATGCTCTATTTTCATAACCTTGATATCCTCCGTACTTTTTTGGTTCAACTTTAGGAGTTTATCAGCTTTATTAGGTGTTAGATTCTCAGTGAAAGCGTATAATTTCCTCAATCCCCTATTTCAAAAGATTAATTTCATCAAAAACCCAGCAAAAACATTTCTCCTAGTTGGAGAATGAATTACCTAAGAGCCTGTCAACATCCATATCGTTTCTTTTAGGTTCATTGGGGTCCACAATGAGGGGAATATCAAATTTAATTTCATCCTCCAATTTTTCTTTAGTCTCCACCCTTTTCCCAGTCTTCTTCTTTTTAAGATTTTGTAGGCCCAATTTATGGGATTGAAAAATAATGGTTTTCAACTTTTTCGCTACCCATCTAGGTGGATTTCTTCTTTTTCTATTACTATTAGTGTCTAGAGTGGGTTTTTTGTGGGGGCACATCATCCTCTGAGGTTTTATATTTAGATTCATCTTAAGCATTGATGTCATTCCATTTCATGGCAATCATGCCCTCCTCCCCACCAAAATCCATATCTAAAACAACATGCACATCCTGGATGGTTAAGGGTTTGGGATTTCTGAAAACAGGAGAGGGTTTAGCCTCGTGAACCTTTGCATATTAATGATGATGATGTTATTAATGATGATTTGTCTTGAATATGATATATTTTTTTTATGGATGTGGAAGGGAGGATATCACACCAATCATTGTGAGCAGGGTGTGATGTTGCAATTTTCTTTCCACCATTGTGTCTACTTCGTGACTATATATATATATATATATGTATGTTGTTCATAGATATTTGGTGTTATGCAGGTTTGCAAGTACTAGACATCAACTCGACTTGGCTTCATAGGTCTAAGTGTGTTTCTATCCCAATGGGGAGTTGAAATGAAGAATGGTATAATGTCCTATCACAATCAAGCCTAGTTGATAGCTTGTTAGTTCTAGTATTCTAGTTATATTGATATCTGGTATTTTAATTTATTATTATATTATGGTTATTAATTAATTAATAATGTTATAATATTTAATGAGAAATTAATAAACAATATTTTGAAAATTATTTTATACTATTTTTTCTTTTTTAATAAGTAAATAGTTGTAGAGGGGTAACACCCTTGTATTAATAAAAAAGGAGAATACAAGGCCTGATTCAGTGAGAGCGGTAGGGGAAAGAATCACGAGGAAAACCCCCTACCTTAGCTCTATTCTTCAAACAAAGAAAAACCAACACTGAAGGCTGGATGAGTACAAGACAACTGATAGCAACCTCTTTAGAGGTAGATAATAGAGGCTTTAAAACAAATAATAACAAAAACAGAGAGGTCGGCGAGAATGATGACAACCGGAGTCAAAGGGAGTCTTCAGAAGAACTATCCATAGGAGCATGAGATGCATCCAGGACAATAGGGCATTCAATGCTACAATTCAAGTGAGCCGTCGATTCTGCCTTCCCCTTGGGGAGTCAATAGTCGTTTGGGAACCACTCCTCACCCAGGCCAAACCCCAAGCCATTACCAACCACCAATTATCCATTCTCCAAAATCCCAAAATTAACAACACCTGCTAGTTCTTCATCATGAAGAAATATTTCCCTCGATTCTGATGTGAAGCTATTTTGAATGTTAGTCGCTTTAAGTAGGAATTCAATGTTCCTCGTAATGATAGGTCAGGTTGCTTGAAGAGCATCAAAATCTAGGGAGTTAACAATCACAAGCTTCCTCACCTCCGCCCCATTCCCAAAGGACATATAGTAATTTTGGGGAAGCAAAATTCTCAGATTGGCAGAAATATTGTCTAATACAACATCAATTTCCCCCAACAGGCAATGTTTAGACACCATTTCAGTTAACAGTTTTGCTCTCTGCTTGCTAGTGCTCTGCACCAGTGATAAGCCATAAGGAACTCCTTTCCTAGAATCCTCTTAAGGCTATGGAGAATAAGAGGATGTCGAGAGAAGAGTACCTCTTGCAGACGTTTGTTCATGATTTTTCTTAGGAAAGCCATCTGGCGACAAGTAGCTTCAAGGAGAATTGGGGTCTCCATAGAAAGTCACTGAGAAAAGAAAGCAATTGTTTGATGAAAAATGAGGGCATTCCATTGTTAAATAGCAAGCCATTAATCTAGAAAATACGACAACCTGCAAGTGGTTCATGCCAATTTAATGCAATATGCATGAATTGCCAGTGTCCAAACAACATTTGAGCCCAAGCTCGTCAACTTAGTGTTGACTGACTTTAATCCACAAGTGATTATAGACAAATCTTCAAAGGATCTAGTTGTAACTAGATATTAATTAAAGTACACTTATATCCACTTGCCACAGGGCCCAAACCAGCATAGATCAATGATGACGATAATGTGTCACATCTTGGAGGATATGAAGTCAATCGATCGACCTATCCACTGGTACCCATGACCATTAGGTTGAGTGGGAATAAAGCAGCAATCGGGAAGTAATACACCATTTTTCACCACAAACAGTGATTAATATGGAGAGAACCTCAATCGAAAGAAGAGAGAAGAGCGCAACCGGCAAGAGACCCAATCGGAGAGCACCCCCCTTAATGAGATAGTGAGAATACCATGTCAATCAGTGGAGGCACTACTACGTCACCAACCGGTCCAACATAGAACCATCATCTGAGACGAGAAAACAAATAGTAGAAACCATTGCCGATAAACTCAACCGAAAACCAAATTACTTGGCAGGACAAGTATGCCATAACACCAGTGGAAGATCAGGGGTGGTTACCAACGGCTAGCTCCAATTTAGAGAGTCTATTAGCCTCTCCATTACCTTCCCTATAGATGTATCTAACCCGAAATTCATCAAAGGTGGCTAACAACATCAGAATCAGTTGAAGCCACTGATTAAGGTGCCAACTAGGGATGTTATTACAGCAGATCACATTAACCACATTCAATGAGTCTCCCTCCAGATGAATTCTCTGCACCCCAAGTTCCTTTCCTAACTGAAGACCTCTTAAAGCTACTCTGAATTCAGCTTCATTGTTGGTAGCAACTCCAATCTTTTTAGAGATTTCTTTTATACGGACACCATCAGAGTCTCTCAAAATACAACCAATACCACTTTGACCCAGGTTTCCTGCAGAAGCACCATCGAAGTTTACCTTGCTCCACCCAGACTCTAGTGCAACCCATTTCACACCCACTCTTGGATTGACTTGATCCACTGGGGTTCCCAAACCATATTATATATTATTAATCGATTATTTTATTGGAATTATATTATTGAGCTTTATATTTAATTGGGAATTTAAATTGTTTATTTTATTTTATCTTTATTGTCTAATTAGGAGTTTTATTTAGTAATTATTATTTTAAATTATTTTCTCTTTGTTTTTGAAGGTGGAAGTAGAGTGAGCTGTATTCTTTGCATTGAAATTGCTATTTGAGTTTTATGCGTGAAGGATTATTTTTTAGGATTTTTATTTTATGTAATATTTAGGGATTTTTGGAGAAATTTGAGAGGCATTTTGCATTATTATTGTTGTATGGGCTAAATTTTTTAGAAGGCTATGATACTAATTTCTAGACAATTTTTGGAGATTATTGGATTACATTGAAAGAAGAATTGCTTTTGGGTTTCAAAGGAATTTTCTTTTGGATTGCATTTTGGAATTTTCATTGTTGTTGGAGTTCTGTTGCCATTTTCTGAATTGTGGTTGCGCTTCAAATATTCTCCAGAATTAGGCCATTCTTCTTATTTATAGGCTGGAGGCTTTTCTTAATTTTATATTTTATTTATGTATTTCAATTTTGAAAAGAAACAGTGTCTGCATCATGTTTGAAATTGTCTTCTAGATGTTTGGGTGGAAATCTTAGTAATAGTATTATTATTTGTGTTATGTATTATTGTGTATGAGAATTTCATTTTAGGATTCTTTGTGAGATGGGTTTTCTCTTTGTAAAATTCTACGATTTTGAAGGGATCCTTATATTTGTTTCCAAATCACTATTAATCATATTTGAGGAACTTTTGGGGTTGAGTTCATGTCGTGAAACTAATTCTATGAATATATGTATTTTTTGCTTGGGGATCGTTTGATTTTCTTTTTTGAGTTCTTTTTGTGAATACTTCTCCATGAAAATATTTCCTATCATGAACTCTTTTATTTTGGTTTTTGAGCGATCATCATTTCCTTTCGAATCAATTGCTTGAGTAATATTTTTCTTAAGTGTTTTTTGAGAATATTTGTGAGACTTATTTTATTTGTAGTTCATATTTTTCTCATATTTTAAGTGCTCTATTCTTTATTACATATGTGTTACCTTACTTAAAGTAGGCGCAATAATGTGTTACATATGCACCATACTAGGTAATGCATGCGCTACTCTGTATAGCAAAAGTGTTGTTTCATGTTACAGATGTGCTAACCTAAGTGTCAAAAGCGCTATATCAATTGATGAATGCACTATAAGAATATATGAATGCAAAAAAACAATATTTTAAGGCACAATTCTAGTCTTTTTCGTATTTTTGATACTTAAGATTTTTTTTAAAATTTTTTTTCCCATTTGAGTCAGACCAAAGACTTGTTTTTGAACTTGTGTTTCCCTATGGTAACTTTTTAGAATTGGTTATTTTGATTTTGTGGAAATTTATACTATGTTTCTTGATGTTGCATAAGATATGCTCTTGGAGTAACATGTATGGAGAAATGTTATTATGATGGTTAAGATTCTTATATGGGAACTGATTGATTATGCATTTCAGATGATTATCAGATAACTTGATGATATATGGATCTTATTTATTCCTAGACCTTTGAAGCTTGTTAGGGGAGTGGCTTCCAAGTGAGTGTTGAGGCCCGTAAATGGCTACCAAGAAATCTCATTAGAAGTTAGTGGTTAAATAAGGGATAACCTTAATAAATTTATTTATGGGTTAGGTAGTTTTAATATTAAAAAGATAATTGTGGTGCCCCACTCATGTCCTAGATTACTATTATAAGCGTGGGATGAGATTGGAAAGGCCTTGGTAGCATGACCATACTCCCTTGTCTTCATGAGAGGTTAAGTTGGTTCCACATGGGTGTCACTTGGTACCAGGGTCTAGGGAGCCTGCTAGGATAACCTTGATGATAGCATGCAATTATACTTTCTCTTATGTTTGTCCTCGGTCTTGACCTTTGTTTTATGTAAGTCTCTAGTATTGGTCTTTGGTGTTGGTTTCTTATTGAGCCTTTATCTTGTGTTGATAGTCTTCATTTATGATTCTTTTCTATTTCATCGGACATAGGTGTCAGTCTAACTTTAGTGTGTGTGCAACCTTATATCATTCTTTGGACCATGGGGAGTGGTTCCTTTTGGTTCCACATGGTCGAGTGGATGATGATTTTCTTCCATTGTGATATTTTTCTCTTAATTGGATGTTGGTGAGCATGATGGATGCTTCTACTATCTTCAGTTCTTGTACTATGGCTTCTTGGAGCAGTTGTATACCATGATTTCCTTATCTAGTAGATAATATACATATCTGTAATTCATAATGTAAAATGTAATGTAATGATGACATATAGAAGATGTGGATATTAGTACCATCCGCTTAAGATCATTTGATGAATTGGTAATGATGGGAATTAATGTGTCTAATGGTTTTAATGGAGTTTTCTTTATTATATTTCTATGATATATGTAATGTATTGTATGATAGAATAAGTGGAAATAATAAACATGGATCATTGCTAGTTGTAGTATATTTCCTTATTTTATGTTGTAGTTTAGTAATGATTTGATGATACCCTAGGGAAGATTTCTATATGTTTATATGTTAATATGATTATTTCACTTGTGTACTTTAGTTTTATATGTTCATGCTTAATTAGTGTATGAAATGTACAATGAGTAATTAGTTATCGTAGTATAATATGTTGTTGTTACTTTAAAAAAAAAATTCTATCTTTTCTAGATTATATGTTTAGTTTCTCTAGGGTTTCATGGTGGGCATTACAATATCTCTAGAGTTTAGTGAACCTCTTGAAGGCTTGAATATTTAAAAAAAATATGCATAGAACGAGGAAGAAGTGTTGAAGGAGAAATTGGAAAATAAAGAGATAAGAACTAAATATCAGGACATGTAGATCATGTCTATTGAGATTAAAGATCTCCAATTTTATATGGATATTGAAAATTCCCAAGGCAAAATGTGCTCCACCAATTGTGGGAAGATTGTCGCTCTTAAAACTACCTTGGGTAAAATTGTTAACTAAAATCACCAATTTTTTGATGAGAAGGACTATTGTGTGTGTGGCGACTATGGGGTTAAAGATTAAAGAGAGAGAGAGAGAGAAAGAGAGAGAGAGAGAGAGAGAGAGAGAGAGAGAGAGAGAGAGAGAGAGAGAGAGAGAGAGAGAGAGAGAGAGAGAGAGAGAGAGAGAGAGAGAGAGAGAGAGAGATCATTTTCTTTTAAGAAGCGTAAAGTGACTACCCCTATTTCCCTAGAATGGGAGGAAACACTACAGAAACTAGGTGATGACAAGGACTCTCTATACTAGAGCTATTTTCTTTTTAGTTTTTTGCTTACATCTTACATAGGTGGATGTGTTTTGGTTATTGTTCGCATGGATGTTGTTTCATGATTCTATACTCACTTTAACTTATACTTTATATGTAATCTCCAAGTTTAGCTATTAGTCTTTTTTAGCTGGCAACATTATCTACCAATTTTTTTTATTTTTTTATCCACCTTGTATTAATTAATTAGGGTTGGGGGTATTTCATCCACTTATCTTAATAATTTAACCTGTTATTTATGATGCAAGAGAATATTAGGTGTAAAAGTAATCATGCATTAAACAAAAATGTTGTATCTTAATATTAATTTATTTTATAACTATTTTTATTTATAAATGGTCTATAGTCATCACATCAATTTTGAGCTACAACAAATTATAATTCTTATGCTGTTATATTTTAAACAAATATGCTTACATAACATCCACGGTTAACCTTTTATGACTAATGTGGTAACTAACTTTGAAAAACCTATATTATTATTTTGAATAATTAACCCTTATATAATTACAGATACAACATATGTTTTTTCTATCTCAAGCAGCTCGACTACTTTGACAATAAATATCTAACTACAGAATGGTAACTTGTATGAATGATACAACACGTATTATGTTTGGTTGTAAGGCTTGACCATCATTAATTATACCCTCAAGCCTTAATTACATTACTTTAGAGGTTCCATTATGTTTCAAGTTCCATCTATCATTTATTTCAACAAACATGTTGTAGAAAGGTTAATTTTGAGATTTATTCATATATTTAGTCCTAATGGCTGCAGGCTAATTACACCTTAACCATAAGCCAAGTATCATTGTAAAAATTACTAGTGCTTATAAGAAAATATTAGAGTTATATATCACTAATGTATGGGTAACTAACCTTCAAGATGAGCATGAGTATTAGATTTCTTCTTCAACTTAAAAATAATAACTATACTTTTAATTCCATGTTGGTGATGGTGATGTTCACAACCATTCTACCACTCAAAAATAGCTAAATAGTGTCTAACTCCAATTAAAGCAATCAAAGTATGGCTCCCATTGGTCAACCAATCTATGACCAAATAAATAGTTTCACCTAAACACATACACACAACTCAACATCTAGATCATTATTGGACTTGGAAATTCAGACTACGAGGTTGTAGCCATTCAATTGACCTAAAACAGAAGTGAATAGAGGAACACATTACCATAGAAAGGCAATATTATTTTGATATTAACTTCAATATGGCACACCTAGACCCATTAGAAACTACATACACCCATAACCATCCTTTTATGAAAATACAAAAATTATAATCCAACTACTATTGAACTAAGATATTAAATTAATATTCTTAAAAGTATCATTTTCCAAACAAGTTATTAATTCATTGGTTTGTAAAACAAGATTAATATTTACCATAACATTCAAATAAATATCTTCTAAAATTCTTTAAATATTATCCTTTCCAGACAATCTTCTGTCCAGAATTCCATCACTGGATTGTTTAAACGGACCCAAAAGGCTCATTCCGAGGGCACTGTTGTGACTGGGTTGGAGTTTCTTACCCATTTTTGCAGGTAGATTAAATTGTTTTTGAAGCACCATACTCCCTATTCAAGTATACTATTCGTGTGTTTTTCTGAATCTGTAACTATTACAAAAAAGGATTTGGCAAGGAAACGAATCTCTACCTCACTGCCCAATGTTTGCCTGCCCAATTTCTGATTTCTTCTCTACTGGGCCTGAGTTTGGTAATTCTTCCAATTACTGCATTTCTTTCCAAGAACTATGTCTCTTATTCAACGATATCAGGTGCTGTAATGTTTTTGTTTGAAAGCCCAATGTCCTTCGGTCCATTGTTTGTTGGTTTCGTGTTGATGTTATTGGCTGTATTTCCTTATGCGCATATTGTTCTGGATACGAGTAGCCTCCAAGTTGAATACTGTTTACCCCTTGGACATACAATGGCGGGTAGGGTTTCTTTGCGGCTGGCTGTTTATTTTCTCGTCTGCCATTCAATATCTTCTTTTGGTTTTGGTTTTGCCGCAACAGTGAGGAGTTTCTATGAACCAAATATGTATCTGCTTATCTTCTCCTTAACAGCAATGCTCCATCTCTTGTTATAATGCTTGTTGACGTCCGTTATAACTTGGTCCAGATATTTAACTTTCGTCAACTTCACGCACCTTCGCAAGCCGTTCCACAGGCTCGCCACTTTCCCATTGTCTACCAGATGATTGCAGATAATCCCACTCTTTCTCAGAAGCCGAACATCTTCCTCTTTGTCGACGATAGCATTCATGAAATCACGAGGAGCCGCTGAAGCTTCGAATGCCACCAGATTTCTGAGAACTACTTCTGAGAATAAGGAGTTGCAGTGGTCGGGTCGAAGCGAATTGTGGTAAGGTCTCCATCGGATGGAAGGAATTTAGTCCTTCGAATAAACTGGAGTCCTACTTCATCACCTCCACCACAGTTTCCAGCTTACAGTCACTGTTTATCGACTTCTGAAATCTACGAGAAGCAGCCACTTTATATCTCTCCAATGGTGATCTCGTGCAATGGAGACGCACTGCGGAATAAACGCTTCTGGCGTCATTGCCAACAACTCCTTGGGCACACCAAAAACGGATACAGAAATCTCCTTTTCTTCTTCTTGCTTGCCATGTATTTCAATAAGGTAGAGATCCCGATCGAACTTCACTTCATCTGCGTTCATTAATTCCATGATTCCAAGTGGAAAATAAATTAGACATCGGAGAAAGAGTGGACGAACTGGAGATGAAAAATAGGTTATCGAAAGCTCCAATCTGGGAAACAACTCGGTAGAGGGTCGTATTTGTAGCTTCAGCCTCAGCTCCAGCGAACAAAGAAGCTTTACTTTCGCAGAAATTTATATACTTCTAGAGAGAATAGAAAACATTTCTTTAATAGAAATTTCTGTAAAACTTCACATGGTAAATGCTTTACAATTAAGAATCTGTTCAAAGTCTGAAGTCTTCTTGTTACTCTCAGATGTTGCATGATGAAATATGTATATTTATTCTACGTTTGAACATCGAAGAGTTTGATGTTGAAACATGTTCCTCAAGCAGCCTCGTTAGTCTAAGAAATCTTGTCAATTGTTTGTGTTGGGAGAGGGCCCATATAATTACATTGAAAGATTTGGAAGACTTTCATTTTTCCTCTAATTTTTATTTTGACATGTGAAAGTGATTGTGTTTGCACGACACCATGTATATATTGATGAATTAAATAATCGAGAATTTTAGTTTATCTTTTTAATGTTACGATGTTTTTCATTGTAATTTTGGAATTATTCAAAACTGATATTTAAAAAAAAAATGTCAAAAGAACATTTTAGATTTGTTATAAATAGAAGGAAATATTAAACATTCATACAATGAGTCAAGTTTGTTTTTCAATTTCATAGTAAAAGAATGTATTATTTGTAATTGTTAATCTAGAGATGCATGCAAGATTTCTTTTCATCTATTCTTAGACTATTATTTTAATCTTTTAAAGCTCTTGACTGACTAAAATTTATGATAACTATTATCTTATGACTTCTTATTAAATAAGTAATTCTAGGGACTAAATTACAACATTAAATATAACAACTCACAAATAATAGTCATATTTTATGAAAATGATTTTAAAAAATAAAAAAAAATATTAAAAAAAAAGTATAACTATAAACCAAATAATATTAAGAAAATCATATTAAAAATATAACATAAAAAATCAGAATGTTAAGTATGAAAATTGTATTGGTTTATGTATAGAATAATCTAAGTTGAATAGCAAAGGTATATCGAATTCCTATCAAATATGGCTATTGTGTTTCTATACCAAAACTTAGAAATTGAAGGTTGAGAAAAAGTATTCATGGAAATTGAAATTAAAAGATCTTGCCTTTTTTATTACAAGATTTAAGTTTTAACATAAGAATAATAGTTGAAACAGAACTTGTATTAGTGAAGTCTTGTTAGGTAAAAAATTATATACTATGGTCATTGAAGAGATACATAGTGAAAACATCAACTGTGAGCCAGGTCATAAGGGAAGCATACCCGCAACCATTACAACTTGTTGGCAGTGTGTTGTCATTGATGTCAACCAATATGCAGGAAGGAGTATGTAAGGAAACAAATAAGGTGTGCTACCAGTAAACATGGGATGCAGCCTCTACCAGTAAACATGACCACCGATAAGAAAGCAAAACCATAACGGAGAAGAACATGATCACTGGTATACAAAGAGGAGTGTAATCCAGTGGTAGACATATTAATCAGGATGCACATTGATGACATGTTTTACTCAACGATAATACTGGTATAAAGGCAGGAGTAATACTAGTGGTAAATAGACTTAGTGGATGGATCAGTGTGTTTGATGACAAGTCAACTTGATCCACTGACAAAATAGAGGAAAGAAAGCATGAAGGATAACCGCTAAGGTGACATGTACAAGTAGGGTTAGTGAACTGGTGGCTAAACACTGGTAGTGCATACTAGTCAGTAATCTTGTCTGAATTGACTCAGTGGACTGAACATAGGTGGATGTCAACAAGAATGACATGTGGATACCAGGTGGAAAGCATCCAAAGGTCGGTGAATTATCCATCAACGTGGTTGGTGATAAGTAGGTCAACTTTAAACAAGGAACCCGTAAATCATGGGTCGATGATAGAAGAGTGCGGCTTGAGCTGGATTAAGTTGCAGAAGCTTTCTAATGATCCAATCTTTGTGCTCATTGGTCGAAGGAAACAACTGAGGAATTAATGGTGATTGATAGAGAAAGGACGAAAGTCAAGTTGCAAGTTGCTAAAAATAGAAATCTTGTATAGGAATCAGTAGATATGGTGGTAATGTTTGATTTGCTGTAGATCATCAATCGAGGAGATGAGAACCGATCAGATTTGATACGGATTGGGTTGGTGGAGAAAATCCCTAGGGTGCCACCATTTGAACTCTGATCTTGGCTGGAAAGACATATATAAATATGTAGACTGAAGATGAAATGGATGATGCTATATGCCGGTAAAGATAGAGTAACTAAGAGAGCAAAGAGTGATTAGAGAGAAGATTAAAAACCATCTAAGTGTTGAAGCTGATTGATAGAATTATTGAACTAGTAGAAGGTTTATCAGAGGTTTTACTGGTAAGGTTAGAGCAACCAACAAGCTGCCAAATAGGATAACAATTGTGTGAACTGGCAAGGGAGATTTAGGAAGAAAGCTGCTGGAAGTGAAGGAGAAAAGAGAATGTACCGATGGAGATCATGCTAGATAGAATTAGGGAAGAAAGGGTGTAAAAGGAGGACAGTGAACTGACAGAGAACTGAGCAGAGGAGAAGTGGTAGACAAGAGTTAAAGCGGTGAAGTATTTTGATTGCAAGAGTTACACAACTCATTTGAAACAAGGATATAACTATTGTATTGATCCAATCTATTGTTTCTCACTGAGTTGGTGCTCGGTGTAGGGGTTGGTGCTCCTTGGGTTGGTGCCCTAAATCTTTGTAAAACTATTTTTCATTGTGAGGTTGGATTGGAGTAGTAGTCTCCAGTAGCATTTCTCATCGAAGTTTTTCCCACATTGGGTTTTTCTCATATATCCAATGTTATGTGTTGTCTGTCTTTGAGTGTTTGCATTTGATCACTTTCCTTATTTGTCTAGTATATCCTCCTTGTGTTTGATTTGCTAACCAGTACCAAGAGTTAGGTTTAAAAGGTTTAGAATATTGGGAACCACCGATTCACCCCCCTCTCAGTGGTACATTGTATTCAACATAGCTAACTTTGTGCACCCATAGATACTAAACAATACATCCAATTTTAACATTTTTTTTGCTTGTCTTCATATACAACCTAACTATTTATATCTATTACGTTAGCTTCTATGTAGTAACGACGTAATTGTGGGATCTGTTATGTGCACAAGGGTCAAAATGTACATGTTTCAAAGTGTTGTCTGATACCTACTTAAAGATGCCCCAATATCTATGTACTTAAAATTTCCAATACTTTTTCACAAATGTCCTACTAGTAGTGTGCCATGGGTACCAATAAAGGTGTGCAAATGGTCCAATTATAGTCTAAAAATGCTAAAAGCTAAACAACTATTTTTACATGTGAAATTTAACTTAATGGGATTTTAGTTATTATTTTTTGGGTTTCTTTAAACTAAGTAATTGGGAGATTGGGTGTGCAACGAGTGAACAATTATTGGAACTATAATGACTACTAGTGCTCTTCCCCTAGTTTGTAATATGACTAGAATTGTGAGATAGATATGTTCTTCCATAGTCTAAACTAAGTGATCTCAGAAATTTAACGCTCATTATATGTAGTAAAAAGTTGACACTATATGTTTTGATTAGATAAAAGATGGGATAGGCCTATTACTGATACATGACCACCAAATAGGTACACAAGGAAAAACTTAGAAGAAGTGAGAAACCAAAAACCCAAAATCCAGAAAAGGTGAGCCCTTTTCAAAAGGTTACTTTTGTTCGAGCATCAACTAGAAAGAAAGAGTTACCTAACAAGAAGAATCACATAATCATAATAGAGGGATTTATAATAACTCCAAACAATATTCCAATGGTAACCCCTTGCACTAGGACAAAGCAGTCAAGGGAGAGGAAAACAAACATTAGGTTTTGGGAGACTTCCTAAGACCTCTTACTAGAAGATCCCCTATGAACAGAATCGTTCATAGGAAGGGAGAAATGTAGCAATCCCAACCCCATCCAAAAGAAAACTAGTACAGATACAATAACATGGACCACCATCACAAATCCACACCAAATCACATCAACAGATCCATAGTTTGTAGAACCAAGACAACAAGGGGTAGAGGGGGCTAGTGTGAAAACCCAAGATGATAGAATCCCATGGAAGGAAGTCAATGATCACCACCAAAGTGAGTACAATGGAAGTAAAGAACATGCTGGTTAAGAGCTCATGAGGTAACAAACCCACATTGTGCCACCAACGCTCACCCACAAATAGGAGAAGAACACTAACACCAAAGGTAAAGCCATTATCAGAAGAGGAAGACACATGAACAAAACACCCCCAATCCCCCACCAACTCTAGATAGTCTAGAGGTCAAAACCCTCACAACCACCCAATAATCCACCTCAATAGGATAATGCGGGAGGTTGCAAGTGCAAACAAACTTGGGAAGAGTAGGAGCAAGATGAACATAATAACCACCTCTATAGGAACTATGTACACACAAACCTTCATAGAGGCCAAAGATCATGAACCACAAGTAGAAAACCCAGCCACCAAAAAGATCCCAAAGGGAGAAAGGGATGAAACTCCTCTGAATAGCACGTAGAAGCCAAAAAAAATTAAGAGAGCCCATCAAGGAGCCCCTCATCAACTATAGAACCACTAACAGTCCACATAAAAGGCAGAAACAAAGTGAAGGAATGCAACATCGTGACCACCAAATACAAACTTGCATAAGTGAAGAAAAAAGCCCCTCGAGCACAAGCAATCCACAATCCATGATGGGTGAGAAGTGAGAAGGCAATCACCAATCACAATCAAAAATGAGGAAGAAAGTCAACGTCACAACCCAAAAAACCCCAAGAAGAATAGGGGCCACACCTCCTCTAATAAAAATTAAACACAATGATAAAGTTCCACAAGAAACATGACACAAAGATAAGCACCCATATCCATATGGAGTAGAAAATGCAACAACAATACCTTGTGATACACACTCCACCGCAAACCACATGATCGAGAAAGCCATATATACCCCCACAAACAAGGCAAGTGAAGAAAACCCATGTGTATAAAGGGACAAAGATGATAGCCCCAAAGCATGACAAACTTTGCAAGAACAAAAAAATGGGAAACAAAACTTTTCCCATGTGAATAGAATAGTTGGTTTGAGGGCCAAAACCCCTCAACCACACACTTAAGACAAAGGAAGCAATCTCCCGCAAACCCAAAGCGAGGCACCCTAAAAGAGGAGACAACCAAAAATCCCAAGACCAAGACTACCCAAACAAGGGACAAAGCTTCAACAAAGTGTAAAACCCCACCTTGGAAATCGCCATCATATTTCCCATCTCCATCCCAATCCTCTTTCTCATCCTCCCCACCTCCAAAATCCCTAGCGCTCTCCTTCCCGCTCTCCATTTGAGATACATTTGTATAGGTTCACACAATATGTTTATGGTTATTTTTTGTTTTTAATTTTTCAAAGTATATCATTTTATATAATTTTTAATTATTAAGAATAAAAATTAAAAAATAGAATGTCACTTTAGATAATATATACATTAATTTTTATTATCATCAAATAAAATATGGAAACTATCATGCATATACATACATCCATTTCTAAACTTATCTCTATTTTCATTTTTAAGGGAAAAGGAATACGAAAAAGTCAATTATGAATATTCATTTGATAGAGATTCTTCACACTCAACTAGTATCAATCTTATTTCTCATTAAAGATGAACTACATCACATCAACTTATTTAATCTATTAGATAATATAATTAATCTAGGGTTTGAATGTTGTTAAATGAGATATATAATTCAATCAGTACATAAGAAGATATCAAGGATTCTCTTTAGAACCAAAATTTCTTACTCATTCATACTTACCTAGTCCAAAGGAAGTTAAAGGTAGTTAGGGAAATAATATATTGTAGATGATTGCATTGTAGAAAGAATTCTAAAGAAATTAAATGTTTCCAACTCAATGTCTTAGATTCTCATAATTTCAATCATCTAATATTTCAAGTCATTTATCTAGTTTCATATATATTAAAGATCAAAAAATTTCATAACATTCTAAGAGTCAAGGTCAACATCAAATATATTTATAGGTTTGGGTATATTATAGCTACTTAAATCAACTTTTTTTAATTGTGATTCAGGTTTTGTTAATGAATTTTGTTAATCCTTGTAGAAGATATTTCATATAGAATTGAATTTATTCACATCCTTTTATCCAATTATTGATGGTTAGATTAAGATTTTTAAGAACACATTGTTATAACTTTTTCCCATCTATAATTGTGAACATCTTAATGCTAAGATGAAAACCTATTCAACATTTCTCATGCTTACAAAATTTATATACATAATAGTTATTTTTAGGATATTTCTTGGGTTATAATCTAATATGAACCACCTAATATATATTTTTTCAAACAAGAAAATTGAATTAAAATAACATAATTTCTATTATAGCTCATTCAAAGAGATCAAAAAAGAATATTATTGATTGATTTACAAACATTTGAAAAATATAAAGAGTTCAAAGAATTCCACCACACACCTCACTCATTCAAGGTTGGCAAAAAACATTATAATAACATCTTCCAAAATAATTTATCAAGCAATCAAATTTGATACTTTAAAACGCTATGGAATGGGGTTTACTCTATTTTTTATGTAGCTAGTAAGAAAACCATAGTTTTTATCACCTTTAATACTTAAACTTTCATCTAATATTCAACATTGATCTCTTTAAGATATTCCTTGTATTCAATTTTAAACTTGAGCATTGCCCTTATTTCATTAGATTAGAACATAAAAAAAAAATACTATGCATCCTTAAGCACAAATCATTTCACTTTTTAGATGGGCATAAAGTAGGGAAGTATGTAGACCAATTAAGTTGTATAATCCTCAATATCTTTGTGTTTAATTTTTATATTTAAATGAAGACATGATGGGAAATGTGACTTTTCAAGAGATTCCAAATGGTTAGAGCATAATTCTACAAGGGCCAAGAATGATTTTGAAATGGTCTTCTTAAATTTTTTAAAAGTTTCACTTCATAAGAACTCTATTTTGAAGATGAATAAAACAAATATTATCTTTAATATGTAAACAAAATGATTAGATTTTTTTTAAACGAGTTAAGAAAATTATTATATTATCCTAAAATGTAAGAATTTTATCTAGAGGCTTGGTAGTTTCAACTATTTCTTTTCTAAGGGTATAGATCTCCATAATAAGGTCTTAAGTAACCAAGATGAATGACTTACAATAAGCTTCATCAAAATGTATTAAGTAATTGATAATAATGAATCAAAATGGGATTATGATTGCTAGGATCTTGAAATATAAAGCTAAAACCCTTTCGAGATTTATCATATAATAATCCATATGATGCGAGGATTCAATTAGAAATTTTCAATATAACTACTAAAATTGAAATTAAACAAAACCTTAACTACATGTCCGATATTGTGACTTACACTTTAGTTAATGACAATCATTGTATTTTGTTGAAGTATTTATAGAACATACATATTTAAATGGATGAATTAAGAATACATAAGTACATACAATTTTCACCACTATAATAGTCTTATTTATGTCCAGTATCATTACAAAACTATTCCTTATAATGACCACCACTTCCATTTTGGTAATTTTAATATTACCACTACCAAAGTCATGGTACATTTTGAGGACTTGGTCAATTGATGGATGCATTTCATGATTAAAATAATTAACTACGAATAAAACAAGGAGATTTTTGGCACGTTTTAATGAGTGAAAATTAATGTTTGAATGAAATTAGAATATTTATATCAATATTTCAACCTAAACTGAATAGAATTCAATCATATATATGTATATTGAGCTTGATCATAGATATGTATATTATGAATCCTTGAGCCCCCACTTCTTTTTCTATCATCTAAAATTGCATCCTCGCTAGACATAAATAGACTTTCTTTTAAAGATGTACACTTCCATTTCTACATGATTGATTGTTTGCCCCTTAAAAAACTTCTTGCACACCCAAAAAAGTGTGAAGGCATCAAGTTTGGAACATGATTTAACTAAACTATGCAATTATGTAACTTACAAAATCTATTGCATTTTATGACCAAAATCTGAAACCAACAAACTTCAAAAACAGTATTAAGTGGAAGATATTCTTTAAGAATAAAACAACATTTTATAAATGATTTTATTGTTTTGAACTTAATGGACAGCACAAAATTTCAGAAGTATTTTATAAATACAGTATGCATGACAACGGTATAATATGTAAAAACAAAATAGAAGTGGATCTATTGAATTGGATTCAATAGACACCACAAAATTTCAAAATGTGTTTTGTAAGGGCAGTCTGCTCGACAACGGCAGCATACCTAAAGGCAGAGTTAAACTCGCCTCAAAAAACAAAACTCTTGTACCCTGTCAATGTAAATGAAGAATTTCAAAGAGAAGAAATGGATGTCAGCATCGGTAATTAGAAGATAAAACTCTTCCGATTGGCTTAGCCCTGCAGAACAGTACTGTCGTTCCACCAACGCTTACAGTCATACACAGAACAAAAAGCGTGGAAGCAAGTTAGAAGCAGAAGTATCCCCGTGGCCACAACAGTGAGGAGCTGCCACGAACCAAATATGTACTTGTTCACATTCGGCTTCGCAGCAACGCACCATCGGCTGTTATAATGCTTGTTGACGTCCGCTATAACTTGGTCCAAATATTTAACTCGCGTCAATTTGACACATTTACCCAAGCCGTTCCACAGGCTTGCCACTTTCCCGTCGTCTGCCAGGTGATTGTAGATAATCCCACTCTTTCTCAACAGCCGAACATCTTCAACACTGTCAATGATGCCATTCATGAAATCAGTGTAGCGAGTGAAGATCCATGCACCGGAAGCACCCGAAGCTTCGAACGCCACTAGATTTCTCAGAACTACTTCTGTGTTGGAATCGAGCCTCAATTTGGGAAGATAAAGAGTTGCAGTCGTCTGGTCGAAGCGAATTGTGGTGACGTCCCCCTCGGTTGGACGAAATTTTAATCCTGCTGAGTATAAATCGGAGACGCAAGGAACAGCTAGTTCGTCGCGTGTAGGAGGTGTTTCGGCGGACGAAAACCCACTCTCTTCATCTTTATCCTCATCTGTTTCATTTCTGCGCTTAATTGAAAGAGATTCAAAAGCTGAAACAAGATTCGTGGACAACTGTGTCACAAACTGGGCAGGCCGGCCTTCCAAGACACGGTCAGGGAGAGCCGAGACTAGTTGAACAAATCCGACTTTTAGCGAGGAGAGCCTTCCAGGAAGCTTTCAGAGCACGCATTAAGTAGTTTGAATCTCGCAACGGGACTTTCCCATCCTCCTTCTTATTAGAAATAGTATGGCCCATGGCTGCTGCAGGGACAATAGAGTAGTAGAGCACCTCCAATATGTGACCCCTTTCTTTTATGCACATCCTTGAACTATCCCGCATCTTCAATATAAATGGGGACCATTCTTTACACGCGAGATTCACCAGATTGAAGAGCCTTTCTTCCGCCTTAGCTTGAGAACCCATCTCTATTTCCAGCAGCTTCTCCAAGAGGAACAAAGGTAACTGGTTCTCTAGCATTATCAGATCTCTCATAATTGCATTGTGGGTTGCACTTCTGCGAGATGGATCTAAAATTAGACCTAGTTGCTTCACCTGGGGTGAAGCCTGATCACCCTCTTTGACGTGGAACTGCAAGCACTCGAGCACGAAGGAGGCGTCCAGAGCCATGAGCCATGCAAGGGCTTCCTCCTCGTAGTCAAGAAATTTGTGGTGGCAGTTCCTGATTTGCCAGTCATACTTCGTCACTTCTTCCACTACAGATTCGAACTTGCAGTCACCGGTTAATGTTTTCTGGAATCTTCGCGCAGCAGTTATTTTATATCTCTCCATTTCTAATAAATGCGCTCTCCAATGGTGATATGGTCCAATGGAGACGCACTGCGGAATATATGCTTCTGGCTTCAATGTCAACAGCTCCTTCGGCACACAAAAAACGGATACCAAGATCTCCTTTACTTCTTCTTGCTGGCCATGTCTTTGCAGGCATTCCTTTATTTGAGTAACCCAAAGGTCCTGATCAATGACTACTTCATCTTCATTAACTGATCCCATGATTTGAACCCGGAAATAGATGATGGATCAGAGAATGAAGAGAGGGATTAAAATTAGATAATCGAAAGCTCAACTATTTGAAACAAGTGGGCGGACGGTCGTTATATAGCTTCATCCCCGGCTCTAGCGAGGAAGGGAACTTGAATTTCACAGAAATTTCTTTAATTCCATTCAAAGCGCGTAGGCTACTTGTTACTCTCAAATGGTACTCGCACGCGGAGAGACGGCCCTCTGATAAGGCCCATCTAATACTAGATTAGGACGATTGCAAGACGAAACATTTAACCTAATTTTGCGAGTTTTATTCTCTGGCTTGAGAGGTAAGAGTTTTGAGTTTAAAATGTCGCTATCTTCACGCATATTTTCCTTTAAGTAGCGCTGTTTGTCTAAGAATCTTGTCAATTGCTTATGTGAGACGGCCCACAAGAACACCCTGCAAACTTGAACACAATTTCCCTGTGTTTACATTGAAGGATTTGAAAGATTTTCGTCTTCAAGATTTATTTAAGGCATTTGAAGGTGAATACCGTTTGCAGAATTCATTGTTACAATTATTTTATTGGATTAATTGTTATTATTATTTGATTTTTAGTTTTCTTAATTTTAATCCATGTCCTGAAGAGATTAATTATTTGTCATTTTTAATTTATTTTTCTGTTATTTTTATTAGATATCTTTATTTGTATTCTATTTTTTAAAATTTGTTTTCTAAATATGTAGCTCTATTAGATATCTAGTTAATTAACATTTAAATGAAAAAGGTATTTTTTAATAAAATTAAGAAATCAATTATTTTAATGTATAACAAGAAAAATACAATTAATAGATGGTTTAAATTATAATTATAAAATAATTTCTAAATATATATAAATTAAAATCAATTAATTCATAAGTAAATAAAATTATTCTTTAAGAAATTCCAATAGATAACTTTCTCTTATTATTTATTTTAATCAAAATACAAGAAATATATAACTATATACTTGAATTACTTATAAATTATAGTTTAATGGTTTAATTATGCTTGCATTATTTATAGTTTATTTCATAATAATTTAAATTTGTATTTCTAATAGAAAGATATTAAAAACATAGAATTTTTTTCTTTTTAAAGAAATATACGATAACTATTAGTTTTAATAATCACACATAATTCAAAATATTAAATTGAGTATTTAAGGCCAACTTGTCATGCATGTTGGCCAAAATATGATCACTTCCTAAACAAGCTTTCTCTATATGTTTTTTGTGGGTTAATTTCAAATTTCAATAAAATATGAATTGTAGCATCCATGTTGTATCACCTTTTATACTCACACTTATTTGAGTTCAAATTTCATAACAACCATACCAATAAGCTCATTCCAACTAATATTCATCTATTTACAATGTTTTTATTATACCAATGCATTCATCAGATCTCATTCCGATAGGAATATAATGACATCCTAGTTAAAACAATTTGTTTTGACTTATACGATTATAGATGCTTGGAATTGAAAACAAATGAATGTGTTATAGGATATGATGGTGAATCATATTAAATATGAAAAAAAATAAAAATGTATAATTTTGATAATAAAAAAATAAAAGAATACTTTTTGATAATTGAGCACATTAAGAACATTATATAGGAATGTGGGAAATAAGGATATCAATAGTATATTGATTACCATAGATACTTGTCTCTTTATTGTATGGTGATTTAATTTATTTATTTTAAATCAAAACATTAAAAAAAATAAAAATGTGATTGTATGATGTATAAGATATAATCTAACAACAACTCTTTTGATCTTTCTATAATTCAACAAACCTTCTCAATTTCTCTTATTATTTATTTTAATCAAAATACAAGAAATATATAACTATATACTTGAATTACTTATAAATTATAGTTTAATGGTTTAATTATGCTTGCATTATTTATAGTTTATTTCATAATAATTTAAATTTGTATTTCTAATAGAAAGATATAAAAAACATAGAATTTTTAAAAAAAAATAAATATATGATAACTATTAGTTTTAATAATCATACGTAATTCAAAATATTAAATTGAGTATTTAAGACCAACTTGTCATGCTTGATTTAATAACGAAATAATGTTATAGGCATATGAAAGATGTTGAGTTCTAATGTCAAACAAAAAGAACAAAAAAGAAATAGTTTCGAATTGAAAATAAATTTATTTAAATGATTTATATTCTACCTTCGAAAATATTTTAACTTTACATGTTTATATTATATATATGAAAAATTAATGATATATTATATTTATTTATAGTTAAATTTCAAATATTTATTAATAATTTTGAATGTTACATATGAAATTATATATAAATTATAATATTATATTATATTTATTTATGATTAAATTTTACATTTATTAATAATTTAGAATTTGACATATACCATTATCTATAAACTAATAAATTTTGATATTATTTATAATAAAAAATTAAAAAATCAATTTACAGCATTGAATTCTAAGTCTGATCACGACTAGTACTAACATAAATAAAACGCTCAAAAATAACTCTTGAATTTACTGTAAACAGAAAAATATTAAACAACCTTTATAGTAGGTCAAATCCATTTAAATTAAATAATACTGATTTTGAAAGCGAAACTTTAATTTGCGTGAAGTGTTCCGGGTCAAATTTGCTTCCGTAATTGAACCAGAATCCTCAAATTTTGGTGCCGTCCAAGTTCTGGAGCATTCTCGAATTTATTTAATTTAATTTAATATTTATTTATTTATTTATTATTTATTTTATTTTTATTTATTTTATTTTTTATTTTTTATTTTATTTATTTATTTATTTTTTTTGCATGATTTCAGTTTCATTTCTTTTAGATGTCAATTTTTTTTCCTCAGAATTGATTCTTTGGTGGGCTCATTAAGAATCTTTCAACTTCACCAACAAACTAAGGGCCCATTGTCAATATTCAATTATTTTATGTTTAATTAGTTCTAAATAGGAAAAAAATAATATATCTACATTTTATGTGATTCATTAATTCTAAAGAAAGAAAATGCAAAAATATCATCCCTTTTTCTTCGGTGTCAATAATGAAAGATTTTCTTAATTTTAAATTTTTTTGAAAAACTTATTTCAAATTATTCTATATATAAAAATTATATTTAAAATGTATTTATTTGTTTTTAAGTATATATATATTTATTTTTTAATTTTTTTTATATTAAATGACATTTGTTTTGAATTGAAAATTGAAAATCTTTGTAAAGATTGATAATTCAAAGAAACATTCTTCTATTTATTGGTATGGATGTCTGAATTTTTAAAATAGGTGTCTCAGGATGTCAATTTAAGGACATCATTATTAAACATTTTCAATGATAGAAAATAAAATATCACTCTAAGTATTAGCCAAATAATCTCATTCAACATGATTCATATATTAATAACAATTGGCATCAAACATAAGAATCCAAAAATAATTTATATTTGTTGCTTCTAAACCTATCTATATTTAATGAAATGAGGAAAAGAGGGAACAGGGTTAGGATTTTAGATGGGGATGAACTTGATGCGGTAGCATTGCTTGCTAGTGTTCTCTCTCTGCTATCATGTGTGGGCTTTTGTATTCTATTTTTTGTTGCATTGAGTAGTAGTGGGAATGGTGCACTAGAGAGATGGTTTCAAGTAGGGAGCTAGTTAGAGAAGGTGTCAATGGGGTGGAAGGTGGTGATGATCCTCTTGTTAATTTATTGTTGGATCACATCTTCCCTCTCCTACCATGTGTGGGGATTTGTGATTTTTTGGGTAGTATGGTTGCAAGTGGTTGTGGTCTCACATTTCTCGATGTTGGAGATGACACTTTTTGTTTAGTGTCTATCTGGGAAGTTGTTGTGGTTGTGATGTTGATCTCTCCTATAGAGGGTTTCTCTTTCCCTTCCCCTTAAGTGCTCCTAACCTTAGGTTTTGCTAGTGTTTCTAATTGCTTTAGCCCTGCAAAGTTCTCTTCTAAGAGCATGGAAGGTGTGGGTTTGTTTCCTACTAGCCAGAGTTTTGGATTCATTGTTTCTTGCTCTATGGTTTGCCAGAGGATGAATTATCTTGGGATTTTTATGCTTGGTCCTTCTATGTTGTAGTGAGTGTTTGTATATCTTTCTTTGGTGATCTCTTTGACAAATTACTCTACGTGGGCTAAGATATGTCTAGATCTACTTTTCTAGCAGGACGTTGTTTGTTTTTGTTTGGCCATGGACTTTTTTATTATATTTTTCCACCCATCCTTTTAGATATTTTTCTCCTCTATTCTCTTTGGGATTTTGGTATTCAAAGCTTGTTTTTCCTTGTAGCAGCTACTTGTGTTTTGAGTATCTTTGAGTCAGTTGAACCTAGTTAGTGTTGGTGGTTTTCTTTTGCAGTTTTAACTAAGTAGTTAGTCCAAAATTTCAAATCTAGTATCAAGAGAAAATGTTTTGATGCAATTATACTTTTTGAAGAGATTCTTAAAGATTATGCTTGTTAACCTAATGGTGTTTATGGTTTCAGAGGTTCTTCTCATGCTTAAGATGATTGCCCATATTTTTTTATGGTTTGTTTCAGTTATTTTTTGGTGTTTTTGTTTGGAGGTTTCTTCTACTAATCTAGTAGGGGAGTTTTCTCTTGTGGGTTTTGACAAGATTCTATTTTCTTAATTTACTATTTTTTTTTTGAATAAAAGGGGTAAAAACTTCATTGAAGATCAAGCACAAAAATTACAATGAGGACTAGAGCCCCAAGGCCACAAAAAAGAGCCCTAGGCCCAGACCAAGATTAGCCAACATCATAACTATCCATGTCCTCAACAAGAATCCTCTGCAAAACTTGATAGTAATCCGGGGAGAGATGCTTCCAACCTTCAATCTTCCAATCACTACCATGTTTTGAAGCCCACTTAGCCAAACAATCAGCTGCTCTATTCCATTCCCGAGGAATGTGGATGAAGGACACCTGCTCCATTAAAGAACTAATATGAAGAATCTGATGAACAATCCCTACCAGCTGCCAGTTAATCCCACTCACATTTTGCTCAGTGAATAGATTAACAATAATTTCTGAATCCAACTCACAAATAACCTTCCTACTACCCAACTCCCAAGCCCACTGTAGGGCATAGAGAATAGCAAGTCCCTCCATATAATTATTAGAATGCCTCCCTTTGTGCATCAAAAAGAAGAAAACCACCTCTCCCATATAGTTCGTACCCACACCAGCAACCCCTTGCAGGGCCTAGGTTACACCTAGAGGACCCATCGATGTTGATCTTTATAATCTCATCCTGAGGGGGTCTCCACTTTCCCACCCTTTGGACCTTCTTCATAGCACATCTACCTCTTCCAACACAAGCAAAGGCTAGAGACAACTCATGCCAGCCCAACCTACTCACAATATCCGCCTTGTCTCTATGCAAAGGAAAATTCACCTCACATTTAGCTTCCACCATCTCCTGAATCATAACCATGGTTCTATTCCACACTTGGTGCACTAACAGACTGGCCTCATGAAAGATCCTTCTGTTCCTCTCCAGCCAAATCTGCCAGACTATGAAGATGGACCCAATATACTAGACTGTCTGGAGGAAGGAGGACAAGATAGGGGGTCTGCCCAGGCTACTCCAAAATTCCACCAAAGAGTCAGCATGAACACACAGACTCTTCCACACCCCCCACCAGTAGTGCCAAATAAGCATAGAGAAGGGGCATCTAAAGAATAGATGTGAGGAGTCTTCCTCCCCATTACCACACAAAGCACAAATAGAAGGCCCCAAGAATCCTCGCTTGTGAATATTATCCCAAGTTAGGCATTTGTTCAAGGCCAGAGTCCAAGAAAAATAGTTGCACTTCGGCCAAGAAAAATTGTTCCAAACCTATTTCTACCAATGCACCTCTCTTCGCTCCAATCTTCAGTTCAAGAGTTCCCTGCACCCACTAGCCACAGTAAAGATTCCCTTAGGATTCAGAGACCAAGGAAGTCCATCCCTACCCTTGAGGGAACTACAGTGTCTACTCGCTAGGATGTCTTGCAACTCAGCAAAGTCTTCCTCCATCCCAACCACCAGCTACTCACTAGGAGCCTTCCACCTTTCTAGCTCCAACCACCCACACCGGTAAACAACCTTGAAGTCACTCACCCTTGACCACCCTGCCTCAAAAAATATCTGGATAAGGTTCCCAAGAGTAGGAAATTGGACAAGGATGGGGGGGTACCAATCCCAACAGTCATTCCAGAAAAGGACCTCTTTCCCCCTCCTGCAGATCCAAAAGAGTCCCTCCTTAATGAGAGATGCCCCCTTCTTGAGAGTATACCAAATCGTTGAGCCTTTTCCCTCAAGTGGATATCTTGGAATCTCCTGTACTAGAATCCTCTACATATATTTGTAGGCCAAAAGCTTAGCCCAACCACGATCCTGCTCAACATACCACCTCCAATATAATTTAGCTACCAATGCCTCCCCAAATAAGATAGCTTGCCTTAAACCAAGCCCCGCCAACTGCTTTGGGCTACACACCAGGTCCCAATTGACAAGAATCCATTTGGAGGAGGATAAGAACTACCTTGCCAAAGAGTCCAAACCCTTCAAGAACCACATAGGAGCTCCTTGAAGCATACAATGATAAATCGGAAGAGCCTAAACCACAAACTAAATTATTTGCACCCTCCCAGCGAACGATAACCATCTGTGAGTCCAATGTTCCACCTTTGAGAGAAATTTATCCAAGATACCCTACCATGACTCCTAAGGAGGGTTACCAGGAGAGATAAGAATACCAAGGTAAGTCAATGGCAAAGTACCCACTTGGAACCTCAAGATAAGAGCAATCCTCCTTTGAATAGCTCCAGGAGTGTTGAAGAAAATAATAGATGACTTATCTTCATTGATCAACTAACCCGTGGCTACCAAATAAACATCCAAAACCTTCCGAATTTTAGTAGCTTCTCTGATCTGAGCAAGCCCCATCAAGGCTATGTCATCAACAAACTGCAGATGAGACTGAGGCTGCAAGTCATTACCCCAACTCCACCCCCGTATACTACCCAGACCCACATTATGCTTGATCAACCTCCCCAGACCCTCAGTAGGAGAATGAATAAGTAAGGGGAGAGGAGGTGCCCCTGGCGGAGGACCCTAGATGCATCAAACAGCTTAGTATGATCACCATTAATTAGCATTGAGAAAGAGATGGATGAAACACAACTCATAACCCATTGGATCCATTCCTTAGCAAAGCCAAAAGACCTAAGGATCCTCTAGAGGAAGGACCAACAAACTCTATCATAAGCCTTAGCCATATCCAACTTGATAAACATAGCTTTTTCCTTGGAGGAAGCCATAAAATGAATGGTCTCCGTAGCAATGATCACACCATCCAAAATTTGACACCCTTCCACAAACCCACTCTGTTCCTCTAAGATAACTGCCCTTAAAGAATTCTTCAGCCTCTCTGCAATCAGCTTAGAGATGATCTTGTAAATCACATTACAGAGAGATATAGGGTGGAATTGGCCTAACCTATCAGCCCCATCACACTTAGGGATTAGTGCAATGATGGTCGCATTCAAGGCCCACAACATCTGTTTGTTCCTCTGGAACTCTTGGACTACCTCCAGTAAGTCCAATTTGATGATTTCCCAGAACTCTTGGAAGAATTCAATTGGGAACCCATCAGGTCCAAGAGCTTTTCCTTTCCTCATGTGAAAAAGAGTCCTCTAAAGTTCTTCCAACAAAATGGGGTCCATGAGCTACTCTTTCATTTCCCTAGTAACGAGAGGAGGAATGCAAGCAAGAACCTGGTTCTCCTCCACCAATTCCCCTTGAGAATCCTCACTGAAGAGGGATTAGAAATACTAAAAAGCCTCCCTAGAAATCTCCTTCAAGGATAATAACATCTCACCTCTATCATTGACTAGAGAAGAAATGGAATTTCCATGGCATCTCACTTTCACATAATTGAAAAAGAAAGCAGTGTTCTTATCGCTCGCTTGAAGCCAATCATTGCGAGCTCTTTGTTTCCAGTAAATTTCTTCTCTGAGTTCTCATTCCTCTAAAACCTTGAGAGCCCTGTCCTCCTTCCTAAGCAAGGCTTCAGGCAAACCCTACTCTTTGATTTCACTGGTGATGTTGTTTAACACTATTTGGGCAGCTTTCTTAGCATGAAAAATGTTCTTGAAACCCTGCTTGTTCCACTGTTTCAACTGAAACTTGACAAACTGCAGCTGCTTGGCAAAAGTATACATAGAAGTGCCAACGGACGACCTCCCCTTCCTCCACCACTTCTCAACAAGAGCATGCAGATTGGGATCTCGAAACCACATAAGCTAGAATTTGAAGGAAGGAGAGTGAGCAACCCAGGCATAAGAAGAGACTAGCTTGATAGGCTAGTGGTCAGACCCTCTCCAGTCAAGAATCTCAGAACTTGTGGACCACCCCCCACTAACCCAAGAACTGGAAACCAAGAATCTATCTAGCCTCTCAGCAATCCAGTATTCTCCCATTCTCCTATTGTTCCAAGTGAACAAACCATTTCAAGGCTTAATGTCAACCAGATGCAACAAAGATATACTATTTTGAAAGAGAAAAGAAGAAGGATACAACCAGATGACACCCCCCTTCTTCTCACTCAACTCAGTGATAGCATTGAAGTCTCCCACCATAATCCAAGGATGAAAAGGTACCAGCCTTCGCATACAAGAAATATGAGACTATAAGTTTTGCTTACCCTAAAAATCAGTGGGGGCATAGATATTAGTAAACAAGATAAGATCTTCGGTCTCAAGACTAGAGGCAACCCTGGATAACAAAGATCTGGAAGCCACCCACTAGATAGGGTGGATCTTTGAAGGATTCCAAAGACATGCGACCCCTCCAGAGGAGCCAGCTGCCCCAATACACTGACACTCGCCTCATCCCTAGAGCTTTGACACCAACCCCATAATACTCTCCACCAAGAGTTTGGTTTCTTGCAAGAACGGGACATCAGGTGAATGATTCCTAATCAATTCCTGAACAACTTTTTGTCTAGGGCTATTGTTCAAGACCCTCACAATCCATGAAAGCACAATCATTTAGGAGGGTTGAAAAAGTGAAAATCTAAAGTCTTTATAGACCTTGACTCAACCAAATTCTATCCCATCAATTTGATTTTATCCAAGTCCTTCTTTCTGCGAACCTTTGAATTTTTCTCTGAAGCACTTATCTTAATATCTTTTTGATGAAGACCCAGGTGAACAGAAGATTCATTAGATTTAGCTCTGACTGGTTCCAATTTTAGAGCAATTGGGGATCCCTCCCCCCCAACCAAATTCACCTCCACAATAGGAGTAAGACCCACCTCGGCCCCTACTGTCTGCTCCATCTCAATTTCTTGACTTCCAATCCCTAGCAAGGCTTGGGTAAAATCCTCCATAACTCCTTCAGAACCCCCCCTGAAGAACCTTGGTCCAAAGAAGTTAACCATGAATTCACTTCCTATTGGTTGAGGTCATCCAATACTTCAAATTTGTTAAAGGTGTCCTCCTTTCTCTCCTGAAGGGACCTCTTTTGGCCATAATTTTTGTTCCTTGTCTTAACTGAAACAAACCCATTAGCACCAACAACCTCGACCGTCATATTAGCTTTTCCTTTATCAGCCTTATCTTGACTCTGGGCTGGTTGTTGAGTTTGGCACACCACTAGTTTATATCTAAGGCACTTATGCTATAAATGACCATACTCATGACACAGATGACAATAGAAGGGTAAGGTCTCATAGTCTAACTACTGCACCCATGAGTAAGAGCCTGCACACATATCTATAGCATCTGGCAAAGGTTTACTGAGATCAATTTCAACACAGATGCACACAAAGGTCATTACCTTTCTCCCTAGGGTTTGCATTAAAGATCCCACTAGCTTTCCAAGCAAAGTGGCTAGCATCCGTAACACATCCTCTTGACAACACTCCACTAGAAAACATGATAACTGAACCCACACAGGAACTCTATTTGGGAGTTCCTCCGAAGGGTTAAAGCCCGTATGCCAAGGTTTGATGAACAACCCCACCTGGTTGTAAAAATACGGGCCTCCTTCAAAAACCCTATTGCGATCCTCCATGCAGTTGAAAGTGACCATGAAATAGTTTTTTTCCAGCAACATAATATCCATCTCCCCATCTGGTGCTCAAGTCCTCTACACCCAGTTTTCCAGGAACTTCAAGGAGACCCTCATTCCCAAAAATTTGCAATATAGCGAGTGTTTTGAGTAGTACTCAACATCCTCAGCTATCATCTCAGTAGGAATAACCAACTTCGGCCTTTCACTACATCTCTCTAGACACCCATTAACCTTCATAAGGTGAGAGCTACTAGCACTCACAGCCCTCGGTTTTGATGAAAAAATATTATTGGTAAATGTCTTCATACTCTCAGGTGGGGATTTTGAGCCCACCGCAGCATGGAAGTCCATGGAAGGAGCCACCTGCGATGCCTCACCACCAGAACCCAACATCGGAATGCACAAATAATTAAAAGGCAAAAAAAAAGAGATCCAAGGATCCCAACCTGAAGGGCCCCTAAGGAGAGCGCAGCCTCCAAGATGCCACCCCTCCAAAGCACCTCCAAAGGGAGAGGCCCACTGAAACCCCCAAAGCCACATGAGACCCACGGGATGCTCAGGAATCACAATAGACCGGAGCCCTTCTCCCACGCCGCTCGAATGCCACCCAATGACCATCGCAGTGGCCCTCTCACCCCCGACTGAACCCTAACCTCTGCACTTGCCCGACACCCTACACTGCCCGCCCCCCACCGCACCTACATAGTTGCCTCCCGCGAGCTAGGGCCTCAAAACCCTAGCTTTGTCGCTCGCAATCTCCTGCACGTACGTCATCTCCCCTTCTCAATTTACTATTATTTTAAGTCTAAGGTGCTATTTTCTTGATCTTTACCCATGGTTCTCCTATGGAGGTGGAGGTCTTTTATATGGGAGAGTTTGAGGGATTTTATCTTCCCCAAATACTATGCTTTCTTTCCTATCTTATTGAGGTGATGAATTCTACTCTTGATGAGGAGAATATTTGTGCAAGAGATCTTGGGAGCTATTGTAAGGAGGTTTTTTCTACCCTTTCGGCAAAAAAATTAGTGGCAAACATTTTGTATCAGCCCTTTCAAAATTTGCGAATAAGTTGGACCATACAGGGTGGCTATAATGCCTCGACTTTATCAATTTTCAGTTAAATGCATTTCAATTCCCCTTGAATTTTATTAATTGTTTATAACTATTTAAAGATTTTTCCAATAGAGTCTACATTTTCACAATAGTTTAGTTAATATTTTTTGCTTGCAATTTTAGAAGCATGTCTTAATTCACCGCCATAATCACCAATAGCCATAAATAGTTTAATTTACATGAGGACCCAATTCGCCTAGCATTTTTGGAAGCGTACATCTTAATTCACCACAATATTCGCCAATACCATTAATCATTCAATGTTATGGGATAATTGACCACCATTTCTACTATAAGTCCATCCCAATTGACGGTCCATAATCACCTAGGTAACTTATAATGTATATATTTTGTTGAGGTTTTATTTGCCCTACACTTACATAAGACATGCTAGAATTAAAGTGGGATTCATCAGATATTTGTATACCATTTAAAATTCATGCTGAATTTGTCAAATATGAACTGGTATAAGATTGTATCAAAGATCAGATTTAGTTTTATACAATTTGGTTGGTTTTGAACTCTCAACTAGGATCAATAGCTGAGATACAAACTAGGAACAACCATTGCTACATTGTTGACTACTAGTTCTACTCACTAAGAATCCAAAGGTAAGTGATTATTTTTTTGAAGTGTTATAATATTATTTATCTCAATTTGTTTGTACTTTTTAGTTCATTGTTATTGAGTAGGAATACCTCAGACATCTAGATTCTAGTTCCTAGGGGCAATGAATCCTATATTCTATTGTTGCTTCTTAAACAAGTAGATAGTTTTTTGCAGCCTTTATTTTGTTGGAGATGTCAAACAAGAAGAAGGGTAAGACTCCTAAATATGGTGAAGGCCAAGAGAGTCCAACAAAATATAGATACTTAATTTCATACTTTGGCAATGTTTGTGGTAAAAAAGTTGAATCTACATCATCACAACTACCTTATTCACAACTTACATTGAATAATGAAGAAGGGATGAATGTGATATCTAAGATGACAATGAAGAATATGTTTTGGTAGATACCCAAGGTAGTGGGAATGAGATAATCAAATTGGTTGACAATGCCATAGATGATGATGATACATGAAAGGGGAAAATAAAATCCAAATAAAAAATAGGTTAGGAGTGGGAGATGGTGAGGCAATGGGATATGGTGAGGAATTTTCATATTAATTGGGTGTCAAAGTATCCATTAATTGAACTAGTGGAGAATTCAAAGAAAGTTGACCCTGTAATACAATACAAGTGTAATATTTGTACGAAATATAAAAAGGAGAAGAGGTTGTAGCTAAAGCTTGACACCATAGAAAAGGATATTGGCAAAGTTTATGAAAAGAAAATCATAGATGGAATTGAAAAATAAATGGTAAGATGGAAAGCAAAGGACCAATGTTAGCATGTTAAGTGTGCCTTAGAATATGATGTGCATTTGAAAAGATAGGCAAAGCTTGCTAAATGTGGAGGTCCTCTTGAAGCTATTTTTGGAAAGACAATGGAAATAGAACAACTCAAAAAAACTATTTACTTAAGTGTTTTTTTTTTATATTTTGAC
This sequence comes from Cryptomeria japonica, assembly GCF_030272615.1. Lineage (NCBI taxonomy): Eukaryota > Viridiplantae > Streptophyta > Pinopsida > Cupressales > Cupressaceae > Cryptomeria > Cryptomeria japonica. The sequence continues at coordinate 312,944,863 of NC_081411.1, read as the reverse complement.
CAGAGGTTGTCCTATGATAGACTACCTAAAAATTAGTACTTTATTATACTTTTTGGGCATTCCTAACTTTCGTAATAGTCATTGGTTAGTAAATAGTGAATGGGAATGGGAAACTTTTCTTGTTGAGTTTGATAAACATGATACAAAGAAAAAAACAAGAGTCAAACTTTACTACATTATCTTTGGACGAAGTTACAACAATAGATAATATGTCTTGGGCATGCATGCATGTTTATACTCTACAAAATCATGTTTTCCAACCTTATCAACTATGTGTTTTTAAATTGAATGAGTGTGTGAGAGCAGAAACTATATTTCAAGTAGTTAAGAATTCTTTATTTGAATATGGAGGTATGGATGACTTGGCAATTGCAAAAAATTTGGTATGTGTAGGAGCGAACAGAGCTTTAGTAATGCAAGGTTATACGAATGGTATTTTCATAAAGCTACAAACTTCTTGTTCACCCTACATGATTACCATTCACTACATGGCCCTCAAAATTAATCTAGCTATTTAAATTATGCACAAATATTCTCTAGTAAAAAATGTCAAAGATTTAGTCAGAGAGCTCTCTACTCATACTTCTATAATCGAAGTCCCAAATGCTTTCTATAATTTCAATTTTTTGACGATGGAATAAGTGATGGGAACAAGCTTCTTAAGGATATCGATACCAAATGGATCTCCTTGCATGGAATGACACATCGATTTTATTCAGAATATCGATCCTTGATTGGACTAATGTACAAACCTTGCCACATAGTAGACAAAGCTCTTGACTTGCTTTCTAGGTTAAGTGATATAGAGGCATTCTTAACTTTAGCACCTCTTCTCCTGATGCTAGAGGAAATGAACCTTTTTGCAAAAAAATCCCAAGAAAGAGCTATGTATATTGCAGGATATGCTAAGCTATTGGATATTGGTTGATATGTTTTCATTGATGTCAACATATTTGGAGATTTTTGATGAGGAGATTGTTGGAAATTTTTCTTCTGTGTATTCTAGTGTTATAGTTTGATTGGATGAGTTGGTTTAGCCTATGTATTGTCGATGAGATGATACGGTTTAAAGGGTTTCTGGTATGTTTTTTTTATATGGTTCATTCCCATTTGCAGAGGTCTACATGATGATTTGATCAATTTATGAGATCCACTACTGGGAAGTTATGCAAGTGTTCGTGTTATTCGGTATTCTGGTTTGTGCTCTGTATTTATCAGGAATTGCTATATCTTTGGTTGCAGATGAGTGAGATGTGTCTTGGATGTTGATGTGTGTCATCAGTTAGTTTGGATCATGATTTAGATATCCACAAGCAAATATTTTAGGTTGACAGTCAGTTATGTTGATGTTCTTGTGCTCTAATAAAGAGATGTTGATGATTCTAGTAATACGAGTTGTTGCGGTTGTTGTGATGCAATCCAAATTGCTTGTGAAAGTCTCTAGATCATGTTTTATGCTTATTGGTGGTTTTCATTGATTATTGTGTGCGTTATTGGAGATTTTCCTTGTCTGGTGATGTTCTTGGTGGTTATAGCATGTTGTGGATGATTGAGGTATAACTATTGGTGGTGTTCCATATTTGTAGTATTGAGTTGGGTCCAGACTATGTCTTATCTAACATTTTTTTGTTCAACATGCATTGTTGTAACATGTGAGGATATTATTTAATAATTTTTATGGAGGGTTTAGTCGACCTTTAAATATAGGTTGAAGGGTTTGTATAAATATATGTAATAATTATTGAAAGTGATCATGCTATGTGCAAATATTTAACAGTGAGCTTAATTGGAACTATATTCAAGCATATGAAGATGCTATTTTCATAGTTCATACAATCTATTTTTTTAATGTCAGTGAGACTTCTTGTAAGGAAGTGAGCCTTCCCTTAAGGTTGCAACCTTTCTGGGTTTCTTATTTTGAGCTTTGAGATCTAGGAAGTGTGCTTGAATGCATGTGCATTCCCATTGTAATATTCACATTTACTCCTAATAGAGTTTAATCTCATTGTGGTTAGGTTCCTACCATGGTTTTTCCCTTAACTGGGTTTTCAATGTCTCAAAGTAGATAACTCGAACAACAATCTCAATATAGAGGTTTATGTCATGCTTAGGTGACATTCTTAGAATCTCACTTAGAAACACATCCACAAACTCACAAAAAATAGGGTGATACTCAAGAGATTCCTCCCAAATCTCATTCTCATAAAGATCACTAACTAGGACTATGAACAACTGACAATCCTATTGCATAAACTACTTTAGAACCATAGTTGAGATCATGTGTAAGGAGATGGGTCTCTAGACTCCTACAAGCTCATCTCTCCCACCATAGTCATCCAAAAAATTAATTTACTTACACTGGTAATTGATACAAGCCTTATGATAATCTAACCAATCCATGCCAAAAAGAACTACATAAGACCCAAAAGGACAGTCATGAAAGTATAAAATGGCAGTGAAGGTGCTCAAATGCAACACACAACCATTAACTAAGGAATATCTGACCAATTTGGAACTTGTAGCTAATTGAACTTGCCAACTATTATCTTTCCTTACTACCATAGGCCAACATCACTCCATAAGGAAGTGGCTAGAAGAAAACTTGAATCACTAAAATTAAACAAAAAAGAGATAGAAATCCCTCATAACACAATAGAAGTCCCAACAACTATGCCCTGATGCTCAATTTGATGGTTATCAGTTTTTGTAAATAAAAGTTATAATATCTACTTGCATCTCCAATAGTAGGCTCTGTAGCATCCTAAAATTGCGACACTTGCAATTTCGACTGCATTTCGGTCTTCACGATGGCGACGCAACACGCAACCTGAATGGAGACCCCGAAACCTGATTATGACACTGAAAACTGCTTTTTCTTGCACCCTGGCCTGAACCTCCTTTGCAACTTGCTGTCCCGAGAGGTGGGACGAGAGCACCCAGCGCCCTGGTCCCTGGGTCCTATTTTGGGCCCGGTCTCTTTTGGACTTCGGGTCTTTATGTTTGCAAATTGGAAATTATTGTTTCCTGGCCGGCCTAAGGTCGGGAAAATCAGTCTATTAGCCCTAATTGACAAGTATATAAACTACATTTTTCTCTCTCATTTGGCATGAGGAGGATATGTGTACAAGCGTGGAAACTATACTCAAGCATTCAAGCATTCAAGCATTCAAGCATTCCTTCTAAGTCTCCATTCAAGGCTAAGTGTTGCATTCAAGACAAGGATTCAACCATTGAAGAGGAGATCACATATTACTACATACAACAGACTACATACAACAAACAACAACATCTATACCTTCGCACATAAGGATACAAACATCCTTACAACAAGGTATTAGTACTTGTTTTACATTACATACATTTACATTTACAACATTTCTCATTTCTTGGTTAATTCCAAAAACTGGGGTTTGACCTAAAGGCAAACCTCTAATCCCTAACCCCCCAATCGGCTCCACTTTTCTGTGTGTAGGTTGCAGGTACGCGGCTGAAATTGAAGATCTGGAATCCTTGTGCAGAGACGAACAGATCCCCCTTCGTTTCGCGGATTTTTTGGAGGACCGTGGCGCTGGGCGCCATCGTCCCGACAACTTTTGCTCAAATTTGCAGGACAGTGCTGTATCGACATTTTACTGCTAATTCCAGGTCTGCAGCTTCATCCTATATCCCTATCTCAGTTTATAAGCGAATCTTTGTCACTTTCTATGCATTCCTAGCTTAATTCTCCTATCAACATTCTTTACAAAAGAGGGTAGCCTTGCTTTCTTGACCCTTGAAACTCATTTAGCATCCAATCTTGCATTGTGTGGGATTGGATCTTGTGGGTTTCAACCCCTCTTTTGAATGTAAAGTCTCTCCCCTAAGTGAAAACCATCAACCCTAGGAACCTCCCTTCCCTCTCCTTGGAGTTGGAAGAAGGGAGAGCAACTAGGGTTCGATCGTGATTTTCCGCTTTACATTTTAGTGAACCCGACGTGAACATCCTTTCTAATTATTCATGGTTAGATATGAAAATTGATTCCTTGATTACATTTCCATGTTTGATCTTTTGCAAAATTTTAGAGGTGATTGCATAAAAACCCTAAAATTTCTTTTTAGTAATTGAACTTGTGAAATATTTAATTGTTAATGCTTGTTTTAGATCTGCCCTTCCATTACAAATTATCAATTCAGATTTGTGCTTTAATTTTGAAAATTAAGTGGTTAAGTGTCAAAACCCTAATTTTTGAAACCTTCTTGATTCAACCTTTGTCCGACAATTTCACTGATCAAAACATTTCCAAATCGACTGTAACTTTGGATTCCGACATAAAATCACAATATCTTTCATCCTTGAAAATTTAGAAAAAAGTTGCGAGGACCGTGTGCACTCCGAGCGCCATCGTCCCCGACATTTTTTTCGAAATTTCGGGAGCAAGATTTTACTGTATTTTCTTGCTAAAATCCAGAATTTTGGCTGATTTTATCAATTATAACACTCTCAAAATTACAGTCAAAGTTGGTCTTGTGATTGCTTGGTTTAGGGCTTCTAATCATTCAAAAATCATTGAAATTGAAATTTTGTGTCAAAATTATGTTCTTACTGTCCTAAATCTGAAAAGTGTGTTTGCATTCATTCGAAATTCCAGTGCTTTATTCAAATTCTTGCAATTTGTGACTTTTGAAATTAAGTGCTTAATTACAACAACTTTGATTTCCGCTTTCAAAATTGATTTTTGCGTGAAATTGAGTCAATTTTTAAATTTCAAAATTTGCATTGCTTTTGGTATTCCCTATAAAATCATAAAATTCAAAATTTCAGTTTCCCTCTCTTTTTCAAAATTCAAATTTTGCATTTTTCGACAATCTGGGTAGGGTTCAATTTTGAAATTGCAACTTTAAGTTGGCCTATCTACAGATCGTAAAATCACTCAATTTTTTCAGATTAGCTCTAAAATCATCATAACTTTCATCCCTGCAAATTTCGAAAAAAGTTGCAAGGACCGTGTGCACTCCGAGCGCCACGGTCTCGGACATTTTTTCCGAAATTTCGGGAGACTGTCGTGATTGCATTTAACAGCTTAAATCTAGAAGATTGGCTGGTTTTACTGAAAATTGCTACCTCTAAATTCAAAATCTTCTCTCTCTTTCTAGTGCATGAGTTTTACAACAATAAGCCCTACTTACACTATTCCCGTTAGACGAAGCCGTAGAACTAAGTCTTTCCGAGGTTTAACTACCGAGGAGATGGAACCTAATTTGAATAGCCTTTTTAACGAGGACATGGGTAATTCCTCTAATCCTCCTAATGATGAAGAAGCTCTCCATGAGGTTTCTGTAGAACAACTTTTGAAATTGGATAATCAATTTGACGATTTTCACCAATGGATGTCTCATGAGTATCCCGATAGTCAAGCTCTTCCTTTAATTGAGGGTCTAAAACATATGCTTCAAAGTGATAAGAATGGAATTGATATCTTGCGTGGTATTGCACACATTGTGGATTCAAATGTGATGCCTATGAAGAGTTGTGCTGAAACTTTAGGTTATACACAACCTCCTACTCAAGTCAATCATTCTATTCCTTTGACAACTTCTATTGCTAGCATACCTACCTTTACATCAAACATAATGACTACTTCTATACAAGACATTCCTCCTATGATCACCAGTCATGGAGGCAATCCTCCTTCTTCAATTAACCCTATTCCTTCATTCAATCCAACTTCTTCATTCATTCCTTCAATGAGTGTTCCTATTACATCTCCGCAAATGAACATGACGCAAGGGGGCAATTCATTCAACCATTCCATTCCTCCTTGTAGTGTTCCTCCTGTCCAATCATCTCCTATGACTAATTATCATAGAGTCCCACCACCTTACTCTTTACCTTCTTTCAATAACATAACACCTCCATCTCAATCTAATACATCTAATATGAATTCTTCGACTGAAGCGACCATTAACAATCTTGCACAAACTGTCTCTTCTTTACAGCAACAAATTGCCTCTATGAATCAATCTAAGTTTAGTGTGCCCACATTTGATGTTGCGAGCCCGCTTTCTCTTGACATTGTTAGAGCTATTCCCCCTAAACATGTTGAAATCCCGCATTTGGAGCTTTATAATGGTAAAGGAGATCCTCTAACACATGTTAAGACTTTTCAAACAATATGTACTAATTTTGCTTATGACCAAAGATTGCTTGCAAAACTGTTTACTAGAACATTAAGAGACAAAGCCCTACAATGGTATTGCTCGTTGCCTTCTTATTCTATTACTTCTTTTGAACAACTTGCAAATGCTTTCATTCAACAATTTCAAAACAATATAAGTCCTAAAGTTACTTTGATTGATTTAATGCATTGTAAACAAGGTGTTAAAGAAAAAGTGACTGATTTCATTGGTAGATATAAGCATTTGTATGCTCAAATTTCTTTTCCAGTGCCTGATAATGATATTCAAAGAATCTTTATTTCTAATTTACAAAAAGATATTCGAGACAAACTTCTGTTTTCTGAGTTTACTTCTTTCCAACAGTTGTGTGCAACTCTTCACAATTATCAACTAACTGTGAGTCAAATGGAACAATCACATCCCATGGCTCCGAGTGATAAGGGTGATAGCAGTCAACAACCATTTGGGAAGTTTAAACCGAACAGAGATTCCATCAAATTCAATGAAAACATCATCAACAACAATGTGAATGCAGCATCAGATGTGCCTCCTATTTCTAAATTTTTCAAGAAAGAAAGAAAGTATACTCCTTTGAATGAATCATTGCATAGTATTATGAATAAGTTATTGGAACAAAATGTGCTTACTCTTCCTCATATAAGGCAAATTGATCCTGCAAAGATTACTTCACCTTATTTTGATAATAAAGCTTTTTGTCACTTTCATCGTCAGCCTGGGCATGATACTGAAAAATGTTTTTCTTTAAAGGGTAAAATTCAAGATTTGATTGATAATAATACTATTTCTGTTTCTGGAGTAAATGATAAAGGCAACACATCTGTAGCTCCTCCTAACAAAAATCTTTAGATTTTTACTGATCCATTACCTTCTCATACCTCTAATGCGATTGAGGCTAATGATTCCTCTTTATCATCTGATGGTCTTGTGTCTATGACTCCGAATGTGATTAACTTTGTAGAGCAGCAAGAAAACCCTAAAGAACCTTCCATCACATATGATTCTAGTGAAACTATTAGGGCACCTGATGGTCCTTTATACATAGTTGCAAAAGTCAAGAATATACCTTGCCGTGGAGTGCTTATTGATCCTTCCTGCATGGTTAATGTTATTACTGAAGAATTTCTTTTTACTTTGCAATTGAATCAAGTGATCTATGACAAAACAGATGTGATTGTGAAATTATTTGATGCATTTTCTTCTCCTGCAATTGGTTCTATTACATTGCCTATTGAGGTCCATAACAAATCTCTTGATGTGAACTTTGCTATTATTCCTTCATCCGAACAATTTTGTGTGAAGCTAGGCTATCCTTGGCTATCTTTCATGAAAGCTATTGCTTCTCCTACACATAATTGTTTGAAATTTCCCCATAATGGTGAAGTTGTTACTGTCAATCATAGTCTCTTTAAACCAGCTGAAAGAACCTCTAGTGTTCCTATTGATTATTTTTGGCCTAAACAATTCCAATCCCTTCCTCCGCGAAGTGATCATCTTTTCAAATCTTATCAAAAATGGAAAACAGATATGATCCTATCTCTAAGTGAACCTAGAACACCTAAACTTGACATTCCTATCATTCTTGAGAAGGAAGTTCTTCCTTTGAAAGATAAAACTAATGTCTTTCCTCAAGAAGATTCCCAACCCATTCCTATGGATGTGACTATGTCTATGCCAAATAAATCTTCTAAAAGTAGACCTATACCTCCTCGTCATGATGGATTTGGTCTTCTTCCTAAACCAAAAATTCCTCCTTTATATGGAGCAGTTCCTCCTCCTTCCTTCTATAGAGAGAAGAGACCTTCTTCTTCTCCTATTATCCAGCCTAAGAGACCACAACCTAAACACCCAAGTGATAAGGATGAGAACATTCCTCCTCCTCAATCTTCTCCACTTCCTACTAAGACTAGACGAAATCGTTCTGCACGTGAACGCCGACGAAAGCGTCATCTTAGAGCTCAAGCAGCTGCTTCTCAAACTTTGCAATCTCCAAAAACACCTTCAACAAGCATTATTCCATTTTCTCCTCAGCCGGAAATTGAGCCTAAATCTCCTAAACATAAGATGCATGATGGTCTTGATCCTGTGCGAGTTAAAGATCCTATTTTTATAAATCTTGATGATGATATAGATGAAAATTTTATTCATGATGAAAATGTTACTCCTCTTGCTTCTGATAGTGAATATGAACTTGTTGATGTTGATAACCATTTATCTAACAAATTTTCTAAAGCACTTATCCTAGCTCCTAGACAAGAACAATGTGGCTTGGAACATGAACATAGCCCTTGTTTAGATCTTGTGATAGCTCCATCTGCTGTGTTGGATGTTCCTCCTCTAGCGTGTTCCCTGCCTTCCCGAAACATTGATCAGCAAGATCGGGGGGTAGATGACATGCTAGACTAGTTACATTAGCATAGCAGATTCTCTCCTCCTCTCTTTTGTTACTTCTTCTATATGTTATTCTCATTCTTCTATTTGTTGTCCTTAGTGTTGTCTACTTGAGGACGATGCAAAGCATTGAGATCTCTTTTGGTCTCTCTCATGTTGACTCAAAAGACACATGTGTTCCCTTCTTCTAGGTGACCTTCCTTGATTGGGGAATGAAGAACAATTATGCATACATACATATGATATATATACATGACTTATCATACAGCATACTGACCCTGAGGAAAGCGAAGTCACCTCGTGCTTTGTGTTTTGTGTCTATTATCCTTGGGTTTATCTCACACTTGGGGGCTAAATCTTTGCGATAACGTGCTCCTTTCCTTCTCATTTCTTATGTGTATCACTACGTTAAAACAATCACCCCCGTTGAGGCGTGTGCGATCGCTTTAACGTAGGGGGGCATACACCCTGTCTATCCTTTCAAGATACTTGAAAATTTCTTGGCGAACTTAGCTTTGCCTTGAAAATTTTTGGTATTTCTTTTGCATGACTCATAGTGAGGGAACCTTACTACTGACAGTCATGGTTCTCCCTCGTGATCTTCCCTTTTACTTTGTCAATCGAAGTTGTAAGATCCCTAGTCCACTGGGGGCTTGGTGTGTCTTGCCTCCTTGACGTGGTGAAAGTCTTTCAATGTTGTTTCCTTGTACTTTACCGGAAGTATGAGCGTACGCCTATACTCCCGCTAAAGTGGGGGCTAAATGTAGCGTCCTAAAATTGTGACACTTGCAATTTTGACTGCATTTCGGTCTTCACGATGGCGACGCAACACGCAACCTGAATGGAGACCCCGAAAACTGATTATGACACTGAAAACTGCATTTTCTTGCACCCTGGCCTGAACCTCCTTTGCACCCTGCTGTCCCGGGAGGTGGGACCAGAGCGCCCAGCGCCCTGGTCCTTCAGGACCAGGGCACCTAGCACCCTGGTCCCTGGGTCCTATTTTGGGCCCGGTCTCTTTTGGACTTCGGGTCTTTATGTTTGCAAATTGGAAATTATTGTTTCCTGGTCGGCCTAAGGTCGGGAAAATCAGTCTATTAGCCCTAATTTACAAGTATATAAACTACATTTTTCTCTCTCATTTGGCATGAGGAGGATATGTGTACAAGCATGGAAACTATACTCAAGCATTCAAGCATTCAAGCATTCAAGCATTCCTTCTAAGTCTCCATTCAAGGCTAAGTGTTGCATTCAAGACAAGGATTCAACCATTGAAGAGGAGATCACATATTACTACATACAACAAACAACAACATCTATACCTTCGCACATAAGGATACAAACATCCTTACAACAAGGTATTAGTACTTGTTTTACATTACATACATTTACATTTACAGCATTTCTCATTTCTTGGTTAATTCCAAAAACCGGGGTTTGACCTAAAGGCAAACCCCTAATCCCTAACCTCCCAATCGTCTCTGCTTTTCTGTGTGTAGGTTGCAGGTACGCGGCTGAAATTGAAGATCTGGAATCCTTGTGCAGAGACGAACAGATCCCCCTTCGTTTCACGGATTTTTCGGAGGACCGTCGCGCTGGGCGCCATTGTCCTGACAACTTTTGCTCAAATTTGTAGGACAGCGTCGTATCAACATTTTACTGCTAATTCCAGGTCCGCAGCTTCATCCTATATCCCTATCTCAGTTTATAAGCGAATCTTTGTCACTTTCTATGCATTCCTAGCTTAATTCTTCTATCAACATTCTTTACAAAAGAGGGTAGCCTTGCTTTCTTGACCCTTGAAACTCATTTAGCATCCAATCTTGCATTGTGTGGGATTGGATCTTGTGGGTTTCAACCCCTCTTTTGAATGTAAAGTCTCTCCCCTAAGTGAAAACCATCAACCCTAGGAACCTCCCTTCTCTCTCCTTGGAGTTGGAAGAAGGGAGAGCAACTAGGGTTCGATCGCGATTTTCTGCTTTACAGGCTCAAAAGTACCCTACCTCCTATATCATGGAACTATCCTTTGAGGACACTAAATTGCTATGTGACTGTGATGACTACATCCATAACATACACCCCTATCATAGCTATAGCATGTAGAAGGTGCACTAGACTGATGGAAACTTTCCCTACTAGAGCTATGTGGTCCACTCTAAGATTCTTGACTCTATTATGAGCATTTATCTTGATACTTACTATAGTCCCCAACTCCCTGAGATCCTGAACATTGACCTCTTTGATAGCCCTGTGAGGACCTTCAACCCTACTACTATTGTTGACCTAACTAGGAAGGTGCACCATGTTCCCTAGATCATCTTATTGTCTTATACTCAGTGGCTCGTACTCCTCAACCTAGTGGAAGTGCACTCCAAACCTATAGTCCTATCTGACCTCCAAGTCCCCTAGGTAGGTTCTCCTTAATAATTCTTCTCTTCTCTATGGTAGCCTCAAATATATTGGGATCAAGGACTCGAACACCACCACTAATGTGGGTATTAAGGTCCTAAATATAATGTTTTACTAACATAGGCTAGCATATTTCTGAGCTTCAAGAATTGATGCTCGTTACTGGTCCATGATTATAGCCAACTAATCAAGCTCATGGAACTTGTCAACTCATCTCTGACAATAATGGTCTAAGAGGAAATGTGCGTAAACCTTTTTAAGAAAATATTTCATGACGACGAAGTGATGCCTAAATGGAGTTTATACTCCTCCATAAACCAACATGCTGATTCAAAACCCCTAACATGCATATTAAAACATTAACTCCGAGTATTATTGAACATTGTATGGGTGCATATCAAAGAACTAATTAAGATCTATCAACCAAGTCTTTTCTTTAGTACTTCCTTTAGAGCCCTCAAAGGTAGGTGGGTGAGATCTAAGAAGCTTCATCATCTTACCTACAAGGATACTATCTCACTCTCTCTTAGTTTTGTCTCTACTAAGGACCACCCTAGAAAGGCTAGGGCTATGAGAATACTATCTCTCACACTGTTGTGATGGGTGAGACTCCTATTTTTGTGATACCTCTTATTAATGTCTCAAATGTGCTATGATCTACTAAATTAAATGAATCTCTAGAGGACCCCCAAGTCCACCATATTAACCACCTTGATTCACTACATGCTACAAAGCTTCGTGGCTTGCCCAATCCTCTTCTTGATGATCTTCCTTATGCTCTTCTTAATAAGGATTTAGTCAATTACCTAGATGATTAGCTTTCCCTCATTCTCGATTATGACCACTACACTTAGGAGGCATCCTTCAAATATCACAAGACATACATTAGAAACCACATAAACATATTTATAAGCCATTCTAAGGAAATGAGAACACAATGATAGAATCAAATGAAACAATATGATGAACACGCACCACTCACACAAAACATAATGAGTACATACATACACTAGAGTTCCTAGCATTTGAAAATGGGCCCTAATACTAGATATAAAACCCCACCAAGGAACCCTGGATGATATAAGAAAAAACACATGAAAAGACATGGAAATTATTTTTTTTCTTAAATAAATAGAGAGAACATAAATGTGAACTAGGCTCATTCCTTAAGATATGTTAACTAATCATCTATAACTATGCATTGTGAAATTCTCAGTATTCAACTCTAACAAACTCCTCGAAGGGTACCCTAACATTGTTACCTATGTAATGCATCTATGCATGGATCATAACCTATAGCCAATTATAGGATAACTCAATTAATCTTCTACTCATCACAATACTCTTGTGAGATCATTTTAAACCACCAATTAAAGTGTTCCTATGACAACATCATAATATAGAACCAAATCGAAAGCATACATACTCATGACTGGTGGCCAATTCCAACACTACTCCACTAACATCTAATCTACTCATCTCATTATATGTTTATTACATCATTCTTCATTTGGAATATTCATAATATAAAAGTCTTAATAATCATAATACTTTAATTAAATGACAATTACTTTACAAATTGCAATGATAAGGAAAGAAGAGGACCACAAAAGGAAGATGGTGATGAAGCTACGAATATATGAGTACTGAAGCTACACATATAATCTACTATCCACATTAAGAATGATTCCACAATATGGACAAAAAAATATATCAATCATCAAATGCACCATATGGGTACTAATACAAGATAATACGTATGGACATTTATGGGGTAGAGCATAAATAGAATCTAGCTCAGATAAAAAATATCAAAAGATAGAATGTAAACACAAGAGGCATTACATATTCTATAGTCATTCATATTAATTTTAAACTACAATAAAATATAATTTATATGTTGTTGTATTTTAAACAAATCAGGTTATATAACAACCATGATTAATCTTTAATGACTAATATGGTAGCTAACATTAAAGAACCTAGATTATTATTTTGAATAATTAACCTTTATATAATTAGAAATACAATCCATGTATTTCCTATCTCAAGGAACTTAACTAGTTTGACAACATATATCTAACTATAGAATGGTAACTTATATGAGTGATTCATTATTATATTTGGTTGTAAGGTTCAATAATCATTGATTTATTGATTATACCCTCAAGCCTTGGCTATATTACTTTAGAGGTTCTATTATGTTTCAATTTCCATCTATCCTTTATTTCAACAAACACATTGTAGGAAGGTTAATTAAATATTTATAATTCATATATTTAGTCCTAATAGCTACAAACTAATTGAACCTTAAACATAAGCTGGGCATCATAGTAAAAATTACTAGTGCTTATAAGAAAATATTAGAGTTAAATATCACTAAAGTGTGGGTAACTCACCTTCAAGATGACCATAAGTATTATATTTCTTCTACTACTTAAATCTACTACTAACTATATGTTTAGTTCCATGTTGATAATGGTGATGCTCAAAACCATTTCAGCAGTCAAAGGATATCTAAATAATGTTGAATTGCAAGTAAACCAATCAAACTATGGATCCCCATTGGTCAACCATTCTATGACAAGACAAATAGTTTTTACTAAACACATACACACACAACTCAACATCTAGATCATTATTGGAATCACAAACATAGACAAGGAGGTTGTAGTGATTCCATTATCCCAAAACACAAGTGAACAAAAGAACATGTTACCATAACAAGGCAATATTACGTAGATGTTAGCTTCAATGTGATTGGCCTAGTTTGGTTAGAAACTACATAAATCCATAACCATTTTTTTATGAAAATTTAAAGATTATAATCCAACTACTATTGAACTAAGATACTAAACTAGTGATCTAAAACTATCATTTTCTAGGAAAGTTATTAAACTCATTTGTTTGTAAAACAAGGTTAATATGTACTATTAAATTTAAATAAATATCTTGTAAACTTATTTTAATAGTATCCTAACACCAATCTTTATTCAAATATGTCACAAAGATAGGCCCAAAACCAAATGAGATTTAACATGGGTATACTAATTTTAAAATTAAGAATTAAACAAGGTCTATTCCTTTTGCTAATATAACTTTGAAAATTGGAAAATACATTTTATAATATCATAATATAATAAATATATATAATAAATTCTTAAATTTTCTACAAATAAATACATATCAATAATTTCTAAAGAAAATAGAATTAGAATAAATCAAATACAATTAGAATAAATTTTTAAAGTATTTATAATTAAATTATTAACAATATGCATAATAATTTAAAAAATCCAAAATTATGAATAAAATACAATTTAGAAAAGAGAAAAAGAAAAATTTTGATATTTCTTTGTTCCGATGTCTTTGCTATGTGCTTTTCGAAACTGCATTATTGTAGGGGAGTATAGAACTCATAGGCAACACAAAATGGTGATAGACTTGAATGCTTTCGATGACAGTTTTAAAATCTCACTCATGCTAAAAATTAAAACTAGAAAAAGCAAGTTCAACACATGATGAAAATCCTACAAGCAATCAGTTCTACTCTATGTAAAATATATAGAAAAATGTAATAAAATGAACAAAAGTAAATAGAAATTTTTAAGCTACATAGCCCTGCATTCTTTGAACTTCTTTATTTCTTCCAACATAAGATTAAAACCTCCAAATATTTAACTAACTCCTACAATTACCAACTAATTGCATTTTATTCAATGGCTAATCCTAAACTCCCTCCCATAGAAATTACAATGGAAACATCTCCTTAACTGGAGAATCTCTTCCTTATTTCACTCCTATGTACCCTTCCAAATTGCTAAAAAGGCTCCTAAAGTAGCTCAACCAAACTGCACATTAACCAAATCATGGGACATCTACTACAAAGAAGACCAATGAATACAGCTAGTTGAACAACAGGCTAAAACTTATATTTAAGTCATGCAAGACTGAATAAAAAGTCACTTACAACTAATAATGAATGACTGTTAAACTAATTCTTCGCATCATCCTCCCCTTGTCTTGAAAATATTGAACATTTTTGTTCTTCTATGTCTAGTTCAAACATCGGAACAACTTGGCTATTCTTAAGCAAGTCAACTTATGAAACCCAAGAGTTATAGGAACCAGGTAGACCTTCCCACTTAACAAAATACAACTTATAAGATATGAATCTAGTAACCATGAATTAGGTATCCAATACCCATTCAATTTGTGCTCTTCTCTTCCTTGGCTTGTGTTTGGTCCAATTGATATTCTCCTTCTCAATTTTCTCTTCTTCAAACTGATCATCACTAGTCCCAACTAGGTATCAATAAAGGTCAACAATATAGATGGGACTAATGTCCATGTCTTTAGGCAACTCAATTTGATAGGCATTGTCATTTATCTTCTTCACAATTTTGCAAGGTCTAATTTTCTTGGGCTTTAACATGCTGTAGACACCTTTGGAGTACCTTTCTTTGCATAGATGTACCATAACCATTTTTCCTTCATTAAATAATTTTATCCTCCTAGGCAAATCAACTTTCCTTTTATATTGGTCATTCATGAACTATAATTCGAGCCTAACTTGCTGATGTACCTCTTGTATATTCTCTAAAAAAAATTTATTTACTAGTTTATCATGTATGCTTACTCACAAGTCAACTAAATCCACAACTACTTTAGGATTTGCAACATATACAGTTTGAAAATTAGACTTACCAATTTATCTATTTATGTTGGAGTTATAGGAATACTTAGGTTGAGGTATCACCAAATCCCATTACTACTAACTATCTCCAACTAAACACCTCAAAAAATTGTGTAGGCTTCTATTCACAACCTCTATTTGGCCATCAGTTTGGGGATGGTATGCTGAACTGAATTGCAACCTACCATCCAACTTTCTTCATAAGACTCTCCAAAAATGGCTTAACAAATTGGCATCCTTGTCGTTGGTAATTATCTTAGGAATCCCATGTAGCTTCACAACTTCTTTGAAGAAAAAGTGTGCCACTTGGCTTCCATCATTGGTATTCTTACATGGTATGAAATGGGCCATCTTAGAAAAATGGTCTACCACCATGAATACTAAATCATTGCCTCTTTGGGTTCATGTAAGCCCCAATATAAAATTCATAGAAATATCAACCCATGGCTATTGTGGCAATGGTAAGGGAAAGTATAAACCTATATTTTTATAACCTTCTTTTGATGATTGATACACCCAACAAGAAACAACAAACTTCTTCACATCTCTCCTCGTATTAGGCCAAAAGAACTTCTCACTTAGTAATCAAATGGTCTTATCTCTTCCAAAATGTCGACCCAAACCATTTGAGTACATCTCTCTCAATACCTTTTCTCTTTGTGATTCAAGGGGAATGCAAATTTGAGATCCCTTAAACAAGAAACCACCTAGAAATATGTAGTCTTTGAATGAATGTTAATGGATATGATTTGGACTATTTAGAATTACCAAGATGCTAGTAAAATGCGGATCATTTTCATATTCATCCTTCATCTCTTCAAAACCAACTAATCCATGACTTATTAAAACCAATAAATGATGTCTTCTACTCAAAGCATCAGTTACTACATTGATTTTACCAAGCCTATTTTGCACAACAAAACTATAGGCCTACAAGAATGAAGCTGATTTAGCATTTTTATGGGAAAAATTACCTTTTGAATTTATGTACTTCAAAGCTTGAATGCAAGTAATCAAAATGAACTCCTTATGAAAGAGATAGTGGCTCCAATATTTTAATGCTTGTACCACAACATAGAATTCTTTATCATAAGTGGTGCACCTCTTTTTCTACTTCATTTAATTTCTCACTAACAAAGGCAACTAGTTTCCCTTCTTGACTTAACACTCCCCAAATAGCTAGCCCTGAAGCATCACATTCAACAATAATTTTTTTCTAAAAATCAGGTATGATAAGGATATGTGCTTCAGTAATCTTTTTCTTGAGCTATTCAAAACTAAGATCAACTGCCTTTGTCTAGGCAAAGACATTCCCCTTTGTGCAATCAGTCAAAGGTACACTTATACCACTAAAATTCTTGATGAATATCTTCTAAAATTTTACCAAACCATAGAAGATTCTCACCTTAGTAATACTTTGGGGAGTAGGCCACTCAATAATGGCCTTAAACTTGTTTGGATCAATGCTCAATCCATCATATGAAATAACATTTCCAAAAAATACCTTATGTTTGCAAAATTCACTCTTTTTAGTGTTACTAAATAACCTTTCTACCCTAAGTATGTCATCTACTATCCTCAAATATAATACATGCTCCTTCAATGATTTCCTAAAGATTAAAATATCATCAAAATTAACTATCACACATTCCCCAATGTGTAATCTAAATACTTGATTCATTATTTGCATGAAGGTAGTTGGTGCGTTGGACAATTTGAATGACATCACCACCCACTCAAATAACCTATCTTGGGTTTTAAAGGTAGTCTTCCACTCATCACCTTCTTGAATTTGATTTTGATGATAACCATTTCTAAGGTCAATCTTGAAGAAGATCTTAGCACTTGACAAAAAATCCAACAGGCCATCCATCCTAGGTAATGAATAATGGTACTTCAAAGTGATCTTTTTAATGTCTCTAGAATCTGACAAAGTCTCCAATTTCCTTACTTATTTTGGGAGAGTAGTGCAGGTGTACCACATGGACTCATACTTTATCTCACAAATCCTTTTTCCACTAATTTAGTGATTTATCTACTCATTTCCTCATTCTCTAGAGGAGTCATTCTCTAAGTAGGTTAATTAGGAAGTTTAGCTATAGGAATTAGATTAGTTTGATAAGTAATGCCTCTAGAGGGAGGTAGACCAACTGGTAGATCATATGGTGTCAAGTATGAATCTTGTTATTGTAAAAGTATTCAAATTTATATTCAAAGTGGAATGTTAAGGATTTTATCTTTCTTTTAATTCCTTAGACAATATTCAATGATATTAATGTATGCTCTCTAGTTATCTCTGATTATGAACTAAAACTTCTTTGTTTGCAGGTAGCTATAGATAATATTTATTGATTTTGATATTTCTCTAGCATTCTTCACGGCACATATATATTGGAATTTCCTTGTAAGATCAAGGCATGCCTTGATTGGACATGTCTCATGACATGTCAGATCAAGACATGTCTTGATCAAGGGTGGTGCCTCTTCATAATGTAAACCAATAACTATCGGTTAATATAAATGTCGATACATAACAAATGATAATCAATGCCAATTGCTTTGTGATTTAATGCGGTTTATTTATCATTGTAACTGATAACGAATCAGTTAGTTTCTAATGCAATTTTAGTTATCATTAACCAATCACTAATCAGTTTATTGTTAATGCTATTTCATGGTAATCGATGGTAAATGCAACTCAATTATGAAATGGTATAAGAGAAAAAATATGTTAATACGATAAATGATGCTCTACAAAAAGGAATGATGGTTAGGATAAACAAACACAAAATAAACAAACAAGAAACCAATTGTTAGATGTTAGTGTTTGAAATCACAAATTAAAGACTATCCTAAACAGGCATACCAAGAGAGACACTATAAGAAAAATAGAGCATTTAACTAAGACAACAAATGCAACAAGGCATCTCCAAATGTCTTCCACCATGCTTGTAGCTCCTCCTCCCTTGTTCCTATCCTCTCCAAGTTTCCAAATGAGTGTAGCTCTCAACAACGTTTTGAACTATGGATGTCTTATGGAGATTTAAAATTGAAAAATGCTTTTAAACTATGTTATGCAAGTGTAAAAACAAGCTAAATATGAGATATTATGAAATGAACTAAGATTTATTTTAGTCCAAAATGACAATATGAGTGATTATGCTAAAATTCTCTCTAAAATTGACTATAGGTTAAATGCATACAAGTTTTCAGGATCTAGATTGTGAAGAAATGAGCTCTATTTATAGGTAAAATGGAGCAATGGAGGGTTGAGATTGAGTAATCTCAACAAGGGTCAGGATTCAAGGGCTTATGATCCATGTTAGGACTTTCAATCCAATCCCAGGATGACAAATGTCAATATGAGATGGATTGAGAGGAGAAGGAATAAGCATTATATGCTTGACATGACTTGAGGGTTAACTTGGGAGGTAATGTTAATGTTGGATTGATAGAATAAAGCCATTATCCAATAAATAATGTCTTTATTCAGTGGATAAATTCTTGTGCAAGAGTTAGTGAGGATAACCATGCTCAAAGCAATAAATTCTTGAGAAGACACATGGGTTAAATGAGGGTTGAGTTTAGAGGTAAAGTCTCTAACCATGGGAGCAAGTGGATTTAACCATAAATGGTTATGTAAGAGCCATTAATGGTCATGTAAGAGCCATTAGTGGTTTGGAGGACTTTAGGGGTTAGCTTGTTGAACACATAAAATCATTTAATGTTTTTCAAAGACTTTGAGGGCTTTGAGAAGTGACTTCAAGATGCTTAGGAATGTGACAATATTTAGGGGATGGATTAGGCTAATTAGGAATGATTAGAATGTGGCTAGAAGGGTCTAGAAGGGGATTTAGGATTGCAAGTGGATTTGGTGGGTGAGGGAAAATAGGATTTAAATTAAAATTAATTAATTTATTTCAACTTGTGGTTGCAACTTGCATTTGTAGGAGAATGCAAGTGGGTTGGAGATTTAATGATTTAAATAATTGTTTTATTTATTTATTTAAAAGAGGAAAGGGGATTTAATTAAATAAATAGAATTTATTTATTTAGTTGATTGTGAATTTGGTTTAATGAATTTATTGAAATAAATTGAATAATTTATTTAATTAATAGAAGAATGATTGAATAGGAATTAATTAAATGTTAACTTAATTAACTATTGGCTAGTGGGTTTTTAATCAAATAAATAGCAATATTCATTTAATTAAAATGGACAGATTTATGTGGCTACATTTGCCCCTCTTTGAGATGATGCGGTTTATCACGTTGTTTCAAAGAAATAAAAATAGGTGTGAAGAAGTATGCCCCATAAATGTTAATTTAATGGGTGGTATGCCCCCTCAAGAGATGGGCCAATTGTTTTTGAAAAATCAGGCGATCTCTCGAAAAAGAATGAGAATTGGTGGGGAGTTAGAAGAGAAGAATTTAGTAATAACGGTGAAAGAATAGAAGAAATTGGAGATAAAATGAAGAAATGGGAGGCAATAGAAGTTCATGGGGACCACAGCGATGAGCTTGGTAAAATTAGGTTTAGAGTGAAGGGTATATATGGGGGTGAAGGGGTAAAAACATGATCATTTGCATCCATCTCCACAGCGTTTCAGAGCTTTGACAATGACTTTTGTTAAAGGGCGAGCAGTAGTCAAGATGCTAGTACCTATAGCAGATCATCGGCTAGAGCGAGTTTGTTGATTCCAATGACCAAATGACTAAGGACTAGTGGTACGCAAATTTGAAATTTTGCTTTTCACGCATTTTGAGGTCTTTTTTCAAGTGTCCAAGTTGAGTCAAGACAATAGTGCTAAAACTGTTGTTAGTTTAACTAGCGCTATTGTGCTGCTATAGCACTATTGTATAGTGGTTTTAGCGTTGTTGTAAGTTGTAGTGCAGTTGAGTAGTTATTTTAGCGCTAATGTAGTTTTAGCATGATCGAGTCCTTCTTGTAGCGCTATTTCTTTGAAATTGTGCGATTGTGTAGTTGTTTTGCGCGATTGTTAACAGAGTAGCACTATTGTCTAGAAAATAGATGCACCAGTGTTTTTAGAAAAATAATCTCCTGATGCCAATGTTGGGTGGATGGATGGATGGATTAGTTGTTTTGAATCATAATAGCCTTGATGAGACTAGGTCATTAGGATAAATGCTTGTTGTAGTCTAGGTGTGTCATGATTGCTTACCTGTCAAGACCCGAAGATACTTGATCAAAGTATCTGTTGATAGTCTACGTTTAAATTTAAGAAAGTTTGAAACAAAACAACTAATGATGATGGTTGGTTGTGCATGTGTATTTGTATCTTCCCATCTTACAAATGCGGGAGAGGCATCCAACTACATAGCAGTTGAGAGATCGGCTGACAGAGGCCGAGATTGATTATATTGCAGTGACAGGCATGTATGATGTGATGTATATGCCAGTGATTCAGATGAATCATGACCTGATGATAGCATTGGCAAAGCGGTGGTATAGGGAGACTTGTCTGTTTCACCTAGCTATGGGGGAGATCACCATGACATTGGAGGATGTGTGGCGAATCTTACACATCCCTATTCGAGGGGAGCTTGTGACATATGACCGAGCATGGGGGACAGTAGCTATGCAGCGGTTTTTTGATGAGGATGTGTTTATTCACGATGCCTCAGTAGCGAGGGAGGATATAGCTACATTATATGAGCCACTTCTAGCTATACTATCAGGGATTGTTGGGGCCCTACTATGCCCAAATCAATGATCACATGGACTGGTCTTGGGTTGGGGCCAAGTTATAGAGCAGATGATGACTGAGGGGACCCACTTTGCATGGGGACCATGCATTCTGTCACACTTATATCAGGAGCTACATGAGGTGGTGCACCAAGAGACGAGTTCACTGGGAGTTGGGATCACTCTACTACATATATGGGCATGGGAGCACTTACCTATGACACGACCGGTTAGTCTGAGATTTAGGGCAGTGGATCAGCCCTATATGTATATGCATGGTGGTATGATGAGTCAGCCCCACCTGGGAAAGTTAGAGTGGTGGCGGCGGGCATTAGATGATCTAGATATACTGATCTAGAGGCCCTATATTGAGTGTGAGCCCTGGGATGATGATGCAGAGGCCTTGCCTTCTGTATTTATGACATGGTACTTGATTGGTAGGACAACCTACAATATGGAGAGATAGGTACCTGGTAGAGCGATGAGGTAGTTTGGTCAGGGGTAGGGATTGCCGAGTGGTTTAGGAGAGTATGCACAGGTGGTACGAGAGAGGTTCCAGTGGGGGCTAGTGTTACCATATGATCAAGTTTTAGTAGAGTTTTGCACTTTACATGCAAGACCATGGTAGATGAGGTCGGGGATTGTAGATACAGGGGTGACAGATGAGTACACACAATACATTACTGCACATCCTATTCCACACATATCAGATCTGACAGAGCTGATTCCATCTTTTGAGGAGGATAGGAGACAGAGATGGAGGAGGACAGGGGGTTGAGGATTTGTAGCAGGTGGACGAGGGAGAGGTGATAGAGGAGGAGGGGATGGAGGACGAGGTGATGGTTGAGGGGGAGGTGGGGCTAGTGGATTTGGAGAAGGTGGTGGATTTGGAGGTGGAGGTGGATGGTTACAGTGGAGAGGGAGAGGGAGGCAACCATTGCGACTGTCACAGGGGCCTTTGATGCAGTGAGGAGTCAGATTAGGTGGCAAGGATATTAGGGAGAGATACGCACCTATGGATACGGGAGAGGGAGCCACTTGAGGAGGAGAGGTAGCTACTAGTGGAGGAGGGGATGGAGGAGGAGATCTTTGGGATCAGATGATATTATTTTTGCAGACTCGACTGGAGGATATGGAGGTAGAGGTTGCAGCAAGAGATGTTCAGCTATTTGCACAGGAGTCTGAGTTGACTATAGTTCTATGGGAGAGAGATGATGCGGTGGAGAGATTGATGGAGTTGTAGGAGAGAGTACAAGTTGGGGTGGGAGAATAGGGTCCTACTGGGGAGGTGATGAGGTAGTTTGAACGAGCTCAGATAAAGATAGAGTATTGGTGAGGTTTATATGAGCAGGCGGTGCCAGCTAGTCAGTGGGCACTAAGCTATTCATAGATGCGTTGGGAGAGATCAAAGCAGTCTCAGAGGATGTAGAGTAGTGGTCGTGTGATGGGTCCTCCATGGAGAGGTAGTGCAGGTGGTGTAGGGGGTAGTGGGGGAGCAGGTGGTGATGGTGGTGTAGCATCTAGTCATAGTGACATTTGAGAGAGTTGTATGTATTTTATTACATTGTCATTTTGGACTGTGTCCTGGATGACTCTTGGTAGCCAATATTTTTGACATCATTGTACTCTGATACATGTTTGTTGTGAGGTGATATATGATGTGATATATGAGGAGATCCCATATTTTGTGATGATATACTTGTTGATGATATGTATGGATTTATTCAGAATGATGATCTATGATTTAGCTTAGATGGATGTTTTTACTTGCTAGATGTATATGTTTATGAGATGATTCCTATATGCATGTTATGATGATGATTTTATAATGTCTATATGCATGTTTTATGATGATTTTATGATGTCTATATGCATGTTTTATGAATATGATGGTTGTAATGTTTTATGTATAAAATGCCATGATGATGATGTATGCAAAATGAAATGAGGCTAACTATAAAATAGATAGCACTTATGTTTATGTTGATGAAATGATGATATGCAGTTGTGTTTGATATGATGAAATGCAATGTATCAAATGTTTTATGTAAAATGTATATAGATGGTTAAATATAAGATGGATAAAGAAATGTAAAGTACAATTTTTTATGAGATGACTTCTAAATGAATGCATGTATAAAAATGTATAAATAGATGTCGAGACAAATGTTCATTGTCCTGATTCTAAATGACTTAAAATTTGACTAAGTGAAATGATAATGCAACTAAGGGGGGAAAGAATAAATGCACCTTAACAAAATTAAAAGGATTATGAATGCATTTTTAATGACTCCTAAATGAAATATTTTTAAGATAAAATGATTTAGTATAAGAATATACTAGATGGATAGATTAATGCACTTAAGTAATGGATAGATAAATAAATGCATGTAACTAAAGGAATCTATATGAATGTATTGTAAACAAACTTAAATGATGATAAATGATGATGAATGATTTTAATGATGCGAATCTAAGTACATAATAATGAATGCAACTAAATGATATTAAATGTACTTTAATGAAAAATTGAAAATGAATGTAATGGACCTATATGTAAGTAAATGATAATGCACTACATGTATGTAAAATGCAACTAATGCTCATATGGTTGAGGTATACGGTGTGGTCAGTAAGACATAGTGATCCAGGACTGTATTTTGCATAAGATCACGTATCTTAGTGAACTTCCCACATAGACACCATTAGTGCATGCCCCAGAACTTCATTAGAATAATTCACAGAAGATACACAAACAATGCTTATGAACCACCCTAGGTACTCTAATGACTTGTGGATATCCTGGAGTAGTGTAGGAACCTGAGATAAATGAATAAATAACTAACAAACATACCAAGTACTTGATAACTTAAACATAATTTTATTGTCAAAGAAAAATGTTATCATGTCTTTGTTTTGTTAAGCAAGGATGCATCCTTGTTAAGACAGTTTGCGTGTCGATGTTGATTGTTTGGTCGATGTGATAAGTGGTCATCATTTGAGTAGTTCAAAATGTTTGTTTGATGTCTCTTTGTGATGCGTATGTACAAAGGATTCATGTGTTGGTGTGTTTTTGATTGATTTTTTATGTTTTATGATGTTTTTGGACTTTGTGAGTGTTTTTGGTATTTTATGAGTTGTTTTGAATGTTTTTGGATTTTGTGAGACAGTTTTCAATAGAAAATTCAATGAATCATAAGTAATGTAGAAATCCACTTCCATCAATAGGTTAAGGGTATTGCCTCCAGTTTAAACATGACTATGAAAAAGCGGGATGCAAGACGCATGAAGTACTATCCTTGATTGCAGATCAATAACAAGCCATGGTTGTAATGATGGATGAATGGATGAATGAATGTGATCACAACAAGTCTGAAAGATAATGGAGCCATAGCATTTACGAGTGGTGCATGTTTGCCAGGTTTTCACCATCGCACTTACCCAAGGTGCCACTAGAGTGGTTGCTCACCATTTGGATGCATGATTTTTCTTTACTATTTTTATTTATTTGTATTTTCTTTAGGACATTTATCTAAATGTTTTTGGTTTTTTTATTGTATGTATTGGAGCCTGATGCTCTGTGCAACTTATGTATGGAACCGTTTGAGGTGCATGTTGTTGATCAGATTTGCTAGTGGTTCTCCTTCTGAAGTAGCCGACTGATATGCCCTGGACCCAAATGCAACAGTGATTACATATGGACCCAACCAATTTGATTCAAACTTTCCTTAATGTTCTCTATTTGGTTGGTTAAGAGGATTCTCTCAAAGAATAAGATCACCTACCTCAAATGTACAAGGTCTAACTCAATGATTATAGCTTCTGCTCATGTGCTACTGCTAGGCCTTGAGGTAGTTGTATGCAGCTTGTCATCTTTCATCAAGTAGCTCCAAGTCTTGAAGACATGATACTCTATATGCTTCATCATCTATGAGATTATGTAAGGAAACCCATAGAGATGGTATCTCAACCTCAGTAGGTAAGATAGCTTCTGCACCATAGACCAGTGAGTAGGGAGTTGCACCTGTAGGGGTTTGAATCCTAGTTCGATACACCCATAGTGCTAGATTTAATTGAATGTGCCAATCATGGCTGGGATCATTAACTATCTTCTTGAGGATTCTCAATATGTTCTTGTTCGATGCTTTGGCCTGACCATTTCTTTCTGGGTAATAGGGAGTGGAAAAGCAGTGTTGGATGTGAAACTTCTCACAGAGCTCATGGATATCCTAATTTTTGAAAGGAAGTTCGTTATCTATGATGATGGACATGGGTACACCATACCAGTAGATGATGTAATTAAGGATGAATGAGGTGGTCTTCTTGCTAGTGACTTGGGTAAGTGGAACAACTTCGATCCACTTTGTGAAGTATTCGGTGGTGGTAATAATGAATTTGTGGTTGTTGGATGAAGATGGATGAATTCTACCCACAAGGTCAAGTCCCCACTGAAAAAAAGTCCATGGTGTTGTGATTGGTTGCAATTCCTATGTTGGTGCATGTATCAGGTCTCCATGAACTTGGCATTTCTTTCATTTGCTGACAAAATAGTAGGAGTCCTTTTCCATGGATGACCAATAGTATCCTGCGCGCATGATCTTTTTTGCTAAGGAAGGATCGCTTAAGTGAGTCCTACAAATTCCTTTATGTACCTCTTCCAAGGCCTTTGTTGTCTCATCCTATTCCAGACATTGAAGGAGAGCACCATCAAGACTACATTGGTATAAGGTTTCAACAATGATGGTATATCAAGTAGTTTGGCGAATGAAGGTTTTGTGTTGGTTATTCAATTGTTTGGGAGGAAGTGTGTGATTGCGGAGATAGGTGTAGAACTCACTGTACCATGGGGATTCATAACCAACAAGGTGACATATCATCTCGGATTCGGGGATATCATAAGCGAGAATCCAAAGGTGTTCTACCAAGAACTCGTGGTGTGTTGAATTCTGTGGAAGATCTAGGAGAGATGCAATGGTAGCCATAGCGTTAGCAGCTTGATTCTAATATCTAGGTATCTGCTCAAAGGTGATAGTAGTAAATGATGCCTTTAAACTATCCACCATTTGGTTGTATGACATGAGTTTATCATCATTGGTCTGATATTCATCTGTGACTTGTCGGATGACTAGTTGGGAGTCGCCATATATCTGTAACTTTCAATTTCCATTATATGGCAAGTCTAAGTCCTGTGATCAAGGCCTCATATTCTACTATGTTATTTGTACATGGAAAAATTATCCTGTTAGACTTCAGGATGCTCTCACCTTGAGGTGTGATAAAAAAAATGCCTGCCCCCGAGCCATGCCTAGTATATGAACCATCAAAGTATAGTTTCCATGGTTGTGCTATTGTGATCATGAATATCTCATCATTTGGAAAATTAGAAATGTGAGGATGATCACCTATGAGAGGTACATCGGCCAACTGATCTACAATAACTTGGCCCTTGATAGCCTTATAGTCCACATAGTCAATGTCAAATTCACTAAGAATCATTACACATTAGGCCAAGCAGCCATTCAATGCTTCTTTGCTGAGTAAGTACTTTAGTGGATCAATCTTTGCAATGAGTTGTACTTTATGTGTTAATAGGTAGTGCCTCAGTTTAGTGGCTGCTAAGATTAATGCTAGGGAAGCTCGTGCAATAGGTGTGTAATTGAGTCTATAGCTAACTAGTGTGCAAGAGATGTAGTAAACAACACACTCTTTCCCTTTTGCATTGTGTTGTGCCAGTAGTACTACCAATATCATATTTGTTGCTGAAATATAGAGCAATAACGGCCTACTAGGATCTGGTGGGATCAACAATGGTTAATTCATGAGATAATTTTTAAGCATCTGGAATTCTTGTTGGCATCCCATTGAAAGTGGATGTTTTTATGTAACAACTTTGTAAAGGGGTGACACTTATTTGCTAGTTGTGCAATGAATCTTCGGATGGATTGTAGCCACCCTTGTAATATCCATAGCTGACTGATGTTCCTTGGAGCTGGCATGTCCATGATTTCTTTAGCCTTTGTTGGGTCAACCTCAATGCCTTTTCTTGAGACAATGTATCCTAGAAGCTTCCCTGAGGTTACTCCAAAGACACATTTCTTTTGGTTGAGTCAAACATGATATTGTTCTAGTCTATCAAATATTTTCTCTAATATTTCTAGATGGCCTTCTCTTGTTAAGGATTCTGCCAATAATTCATTGACATAATCTTCCATTATGGTATGCATCATATCATGAAAGATGGTGGTCATTTCTCTTTGATAGGTCACCCCTGCATTATTTAGACCAAAAGGCATTACATTCCAATAGTATATTTCCCATGGACATGTGAAAGTTGTCTTATGTTGATCCTCTAGTGCGATCTATATCTGGTTGTAACCTGAAAAGCCATCCATAAGAGAAAGCATGGCATGCCTTACTATTAGGTCTATGATCATGTTAATGTGTGGTAGAGGGAAGTCATCCTTAGGACATTCCTTGTTTAGATATCTGAAGTCAGTATAGATACAGATGCCCCCATTTGGTTTGCCAACAGGTATAATATTGGATATCCAATCTACATAATCAATTGGGCTAATGAAACCAACATCCAAGAGTTTCTTAAGTTTTGCTTTGACTAGTACAACAATCTAAGGATGCATCTTGCGAAGCTTCTTTTTGACAAGCTTAGCTCTTTCTCCTATGCTGAGGTGATGTATGACTAAATCAGGATCAAGCCCAGGCATGTCGGCATATGACCATACAAAGTTGATCTGGCTCTTTTGGAAGAACTCTACAAGCTTAGGATATTCCTCTGGAGTTAAAAGAGATGCTAGATGTATGTGGTGAGGAGTATCAAGGGTCCCCACATTGAATTCTTTTGTCTCCTCGATGAGGATTGTTGATCGTTCCTGATTTGCACAAGAAGGGAGGATGTCAAACCTTTCATCTTTAGGCACCTCAGAGAGGTTTTCAACATGTGATACACTCTTTCTTTTTACTTTTTTGGGATCAAACAGTGCCACAGTGTGGTTTTCACTGGAAGATCCATGTTTTATTGTTATATTTTGGTAGCTGAAAGGTTTGACATCAGCCCCAAAGTATGTTGTGCTATTAAGTTCAATGGCGAATCCAGATTTGTGATCCCTGCTTGGTATGTTATCCCATAGTTCCAAAAGGTCAATGATCACCTCATCATTTTGGAAGTGGTCATGGCATGAGGGATTTGGTTGGTTCCATTCAATGAGTTCAGGATGGATAATGGGCATTGCCTCATCGATCAAGTTAAGTTCATAATATGTGTCAGTGAGGGTTAAGATATTCTGGTGAAGGTCATTGATGGTACTCTCCCTGTCAAAATCAAGCGTATTATGTGACGTAGGGTCTGTGGAAGGTGTTTCCAGTTCAGGAACCTAAAAGGTTTTAATCCGTGCTTCTCCATAAATAGGGATTTCTTTGCAAGGTGGAGGTAGTGATGCATCTTCCTCATTTGAAGTATAGAGATGTACATAATCAAATTCCCACTCATGTGAGTCAGTTTTTGAGGCACTTTCCAATATCCGATTACTATACCAAACTGGGATATCCTTTGAGTTAAACACTACAGGTGTAACTGGCTGATGTACCTTTGGAGATGGAATGATTGTTGCTGCGAGGAGGATTATTGGGATCAGTGAATCCGATATGGGGAGTATTGACATTGTTGAATCTATTGCTTCTGATGGAATTGTCAATGTTGTCGATACTATTGGGATTTCTGATACTGCTAATGGTGTTGTTGATGCAGTTGCTGCTATTGATGGAGTTGTTGGTTTGATTGGTGGGATGATTGGTACTATGGATGATATTGCTGGGATTTTCTTCCTTATTGGGGCAATTTGGTGTGGTGCTTAGTGCTGCTGATATAATCAAAGGCAGCTTTAGAGTTTTAGGCTGGTATAGAGGTTTGTTGGGTTTCCCTTTGAATCAGAGCTTAGGAAGAGTCTCCTTTTGAAAGCTTAATCTAGTATTATCTTTAGGCTTTAATTCAAGCTACAACAACTCTTAGCGTCCTTGCTTACAAGGTCCCAAAGAACTCTGACCATCATAGCCCATTCTTTGCATAATGAGAAGGCCTTTGCCATATTGATCTCTGGGAAGCTTAGCTTGTGGGATTTTCATGGTGATAGGATCTTTATAGATCTATTTTGCTAGGTCCTCATCTTGAGTCTCCTCTTTCTGACTCTTTCCAAGAATAAAAGGTATCAAAGTTCATGCTGGCTTGACCAATGGTGCTTGATGTAACCTTTGAGGCTTACCATGAGTTCTACGAGAAGTAGGTAGTTGCCCAACACAAAAGAATTGGCTTAGATTGTACTCCCCAAGACCTTCCTCTGCCATTTTCATCTTTAGCTTCTCTTGCTTTTGGTATACTGGTATTTGAACTAGAAAGAGAGTCTGGACTTACATATGATGTGGATGGGATAGCTTCTCTGTTGTTGGGAATGGTGATCTCTGGCTGATGGTTGATATTATTACAATATGCAAATGAATTTGCATCACCCAAGATTGTAATTTCTACACCGTTATGCGGGAACTTGATACACTGGTAATAGGTGGATGGAATGACTTGCATGGCATGTATCCAAGGTCTTCCTAACAACAAATTATATGACAAAGGAAGGTCCTGAACTTAACATATGTTGTGCTTCACCACTAGGCCCACTCAGATTGGTAACACAACTGCTCCTTTTGAAGAATGCTTTGCATCATCATTGGTTTTATTCTTATCTTTTTGCGGGGATCCACTGATTCAACTGCATATCCTAGTGCTGTGACCAATTGCGGTGTACAAATATTTAGGCCTACTCCATTATCGATCAAGACTCGCTTGATCCTATGTTAGTTGATAAATCCTTCAATATGGAGTGAGGCGTTATGAGGTTGCTAGAAGGATGTATTGTCACTTTCAGAGAAAGTGAGACATGGTGATGACCTCAGACTACCAACCATAGCTTGAAATTGATCTGTGTTTAGATTGGCAGGGACTGAAGCCTCTTGAAGCACTTGATCTAAGATTGTTTTATGAGATGGGGATAGGCACAACAACTCTAAGATAGATATAAGTGTGAGCATTTTATCTAATTGTTCCACAAGGTTATACTTCTTTGGGATGGAGATGGTGCCTTGTGGAGCTTCTTTAATGGTGATCTTGCTATGCCGCGTAACAACATTATAGGTACATTTTGGATATTTGATGGTAATGGTTGTAATTTATTCATTGGTATCATATAGGTGATTCACAGTGTAATTATAGGTGGCTCACATATAATCAGCTGTATCTATGTTTCATCCAGAAGTGGAAGGACCCCTCTGATCTTGTGATGGAAGTGGATTTTTAAACATAAGATGATCATTATTTGTGGTTTTTGGGTCATGTCCTTAAATTTCAATTTCAACTTGGTCAATAAGATCCTAAACAAGATCTTTCAATCTATGACAATTACTTGTTTTATGCCCTTTCCCTTGATGGAATTTGCAATGTTCATTATCCCTCCACCATGGAGGTTTGACCTGAGGTTAGTAATTAGATTTTTTTGGTAAGGTCACTAGATTTGATGAGACCAATTGACATAACACTATTTCAATAGGTTCCCTTAAGGGAGTGTATGTACGTTTTGGTTTATAATTTTGTTGTCATTATCTTGGTTCCTTTTGCAGTACATTATGTCCTTCATTTGGTGGGGGAGCAACCATGTTGTTATTAGGAGGGGGTTTCTGCCCTGCAAATTGGACCACAGGTTATGCACTCTTGATAGTCCTTGCATTTACAACCCCGTCATTGATGATGTTTTTGTTTTTATTCCAAAAGTTAGGTTTATCACTATTGAAGCATGGGCAAGGGGCATCTTTTGGTTCATTGTATATTTTGATAAGCCCCTTATTGATGAGGGTCTGTTCACATTTTAAACCCTGTGTGATCATGTTATTAAAAGACTTTGTGCCTTTCATGTCTAAATGGAATTCCATTTCTTCGTTCAAGTTGGAAATAAATATTTCCACTAGCTCTTTTTTAGGTAGCTGGAGAGATCATCGACTAGACATTTGTCACCATCATTGTAGGAAAGCTGAAAATAGCTCCCTTGGTTTTTGCTTGGTGCTATATAGGTCTACCATGGTGACATCATGCTCTATGTTATGGGAATAATGTGCAAAGAATTTATGGACCAATTCTTTGAACATCCTAATGCCGCCTGATAGTTGGGAAAACCATTGCATGGTTGTCCCTCCCAAACTCTAAGGAAAGAGGCACATTAGATACGTGTATTCATATGCCACTCCTAGGCAAGCAGAGTGAAATTCCCTGACATGATCGCGAGGGTCTTCTTTTCCCCAATACTTTTCAAACTTAGGTGTTTCAAACCCCCATGTAAAAGGTGGCATATATAGATTCCTATCAAAAGGATAGGGACAAATATCATTAAGTGAAAACTGGGTTGTTTTCACACCACTATGGAGTTGTTGGGCTAGATTCTTGACTTGTTGCCTCAACATGTCAATGTCATTTGGAGGAGGAGGAGGTGGGGGATTTCCTTGATGAAGGTTATATCTAAAGTTATCTTGACCTCTTCCACCTTCATTACGACTCTAGTGTTCTGATGCTTTCCATAATTATGTCGTATCAAAATTAGAGGGTAGTTTAGCTCCCTCTTGGGCAAGTCTTAAAAAGTGAGTATCAACATTGTTCCTAAGGATTTCATTGAAAAGTCGATTGAAGAGAGGGTTGTGTTGTGCCCTTTCGATTGCTTCAAGAGTGGGAGTACCAGGATTTTCCTCATTTGCATTTCCTCTTAGGGATTCTTGGAACTCATTGAGATTTTCCTCCTCTTCCTCTTTGATTTCTTGTTGTCTAGACCTTGATATGGTTTGAGTCATGTTGAAAGTTGTTTGTTTAAGTTTAGTGAAAATGATGATGAGTTGACTATGGAATGAGAGATAAATGTTTGGTGATGGGTTTTGCATATGGATCTCTAGCACTAAAGGTTGATGTTACCAAAGTCCTTCTATGAACTGATTGTTGTTTTTGACAAAGTTTTTGATATGATAAGGTATAGCGAGGTTTGAGATGTGTTACAAATTTAATGAGAGGATGCACTCATATACTAGTTTTAACCTGCATAGAAATGTCACTTAGGATTAGTTTATCCTAGATGTAGAGACACTCTAAAAAGTGATATGTTTTGTGTTTGATTCAAGCAATATCGGAAAAGAACTTTAGGACAAGACCTTTTATGTTTTGAGAATTGGAATGGATTGATGATGTATGAATGTGAGAATGTATGGAATGTTTAAACTTCAATAAAAAATTTGTGTCACATATGGGACAAATTCTTCTTCTTCTCTCTTGGGGGTTGGTGGTTCTTCCCGAGCTATATTGTATGTTATGCAAATGTTGGGAAAGAAGACAGGATTGATTTTGCCTCCCTTGTTTTTATGATAGCTCAAAGCTCTATATTGAGTAAAAGCTCTATGGTTCAAAGACTCTTGATCAAGCTTGTTAGATTTTCTTTGAAGATATAGATGCATGTGACATAAGAAGGCTCTATGTGAGACAAAGATTTGTCTATTGAGATAAAAAAATCTCCTTGTTTTGATGAAAGCCTTTGAGATTAATGGCATTTCCTTCAAATTAATATGTTGATGAAGATTCCTTTTTCTCAAAATGTGGAGGATGGTCATATAGTTTTGATACCTTGTTTTTCACTTTGTTTTTGATTGTTTGCCAAAAGGTTGGTTGTGAAAATTTTGTGTTAGATGAATACTTGTTTTCGAATTAGTTTTGATTTTTTTTTACAACAAAATAGAGCAAGCACACAAACACAATAATGTTGCCTCAAAAGGCACAAATGGGTGTGGGTCTAAATCAACCCAATCTTTGAACTTTTTGACCCTTTTACAAAATGTTTTTGAGTATGTTTTTCCAAAAAGCCCGAAGTCGGCTCAGTTTATCACTGGTCTTGACACAAAACAAAGATACTTCAAACACACTTTTATCCCTAAGGTCAAATGGCCAGTTGCAATAATTTCAGCCCACATCTTGATATTTCTTCAACTTTGGTACTACATACCTTATGAATCCCACCATGGTAGGTAAGAATGTGATATACTAAGTCTTGCATGAGCATAACAAATAGATGATCCCTATGATGAGGGAGTCACCACTTTTATCAAGCTACAAGTAGCCTTTCAAAAAGCTATGTTTCTACTCAAGGAAATATGTATGTTGAGTATCTTGGGAGCAAAACCATCTATGCTCTTGCACTAAATTTATCACAAATAGCTTCAATCAATAGAATGGGTGGGTTTCTATAAAAAGGTGTTTTAGTAATTTTTTATGTTTTTGGACATAAGTTCATTCTGCAGTGAATCACTTAAGAGCCTTGTAACTTGTGGTGGGGCCTATTTGTCTTTTCGGCAAGTTACACTGTAGGAACATCTATACCCAAGGCTACAACTTTTGTTCATACCTGATTTCTATAGTGGCTTGAAGGATTTACCACGCGAGGTTGTTCCCAATAGTGATGTGTCTCTTGGTAGGCCTCTCTTAAAAATATAAAATTTGAGTGTTACTAACACTTTTCTCTTGCACCTAGGACCACGAAAGCCAAGGGAGAGGATAGTGTGTGTTAGAAGTAGGACCACTCGACAAACTTTGCACAAGTGTGCCAATCACAAAAAGTACTTGTTCTTTTTAACTGATTTTCATTGCAAAGTGATCTAACTATTTGGAGATATTGCTCCAACAATCATGGTGTTATTTTTCACTTCAAAGGCAAAATGTTTTGTAAACTAGAAACTTGAAATCCTAGTCAATTGAATTGAAAAACATGTTTTTGCTTGAAGTAAAATCATTTTGGAACTTGAAGGAAAAATGGCTTGTTCTTTTTAGTTTGCCCAAAATGAAATGTTGATTGTAAATTTCCTTAAGTTGATGCAAGAAATGAAAGTTGTGCTGTTGATTTTAAGCACCAAAATAAAATGAATCCTAACTTGCAAAAAAATAAAATTTGTTGGGTTTGAGTTTGTGGTTCTTTTTACCTTTGACCAATGAAATTCTTTTTAAGAGCCCAAACAAATGTGTGATTCTTTTTAAAAGCCCAAATTTTAAATGTGAAGTTAATTTTAAACAAAAATAAAAAGTGAATTCATTTTTAAAACCAACTTTGAAAACAAGTTACTAAAACAAATAAATCTACTTTTTAATCTAATTTAAACCTCCACAAAAGAGAAAAATAGTTAGTAAAATCTGCCTACTCGATGGGCTTCTACAAGCCTAAGTTTTTTTGGTTTTTCGGTTACAAGGTATTTCTGTACAACTCTCTATTACAATAGCGCTACTCTGTGTGAAAATAGAAGCACCATTTAACATGAAAGTGCTAAATAACCCACAAAAGTGTCGAAAGAAATGCGAAAGCTGATGAATACTAAGAGGGGGGGGTGAATTAGTATGCCAAAAATCTTTGCACTTAAACACTTTGTAAGACTAATAGTAAACTGATAAAATAGTTTAGTAGACAAACCAATTAACACACATGCAAACCAAATAGCTAATAAAGCATTCACCCATAGAAGAAAAAACACCATAACACAAGAGATTTTGATGTGGAAACCTGAATGGGAAAAACCACAGTGAGATGGAACTCACAAGTAACTATCTGCAGAATAGAAACTAGACCGGTTAAGGTCTTACAATGTTCGTTACCAAAACAGATCCTGTTAGGAATCTCAATCTCATTAGGAGATAAGTCCAATTAAGGACTACCTTGCTAAAGGATTTTAGATCCACAGATGTGAACCACATTGTTAGAGGATTTACAAAAGGCTTTTGGGCCTACCCGGTGAAGGGCTACAGGCTTGTCAAAGATGTGAGTAATCAACAAGTGTTTGATCTAGCTAGTAGCATAGACTGCTCGGTTAGATCCTTGATAGCTTGTTCCTAATGCACTCCAGCATTACTTCAGTCTTCTACACATTCATATTCTCTCCAATTCCTCAACCAGCTTAAACCCTAGCAACAACATAAACTTTTGCTACAACCACATCAACAACCTAAAACCCTAGACATGATGTCCTTATAAAGGAATTTGATTTCATGTCGGTCCAATAGGATTACATAACAATTTCATAGGTTCAATGAACCTGGACATACTTGGTACCACGACACAAAAAGCGTCATTAAGGTGTCAGCACCATCAAACAATCAGTGAATGGTAACTCATCACAAAATGCTGGTTGGTAACTCATCACAGAGTATTATCAGTTCATATAAAATGTCGGTTGCTGGTTTGACAAAAATGAAGACTAGTAAAAATGTGTTATGCCGCTTTAATCCCTCATACCACTTGGGATCCATGAACCGCTTGGGGTCAACATGTTGGTTCAGACTAGGAAACACATTCTGTAGAACACCAATAGTCTAAAGACTATAATACAACATACCAGTTGGAACAAATACCAGTTGTGCTCTAACTCATACATATAAAGAAGATCTCAATGCAAGTGTGTGTCCATCAATGATAATCACAACATAAACATCAAGAATGCCAACAATCTCCCCCTTTGGCATTGATGGCAACACTTAGGAAAATAAAATTTTGACATCTAAGTGTTTTACAACAAAATCATGCCATTAGAAAAATTGCTCCCCCTAAGCATATACACTATCCCTTTAACAATACAATGTATAACACTTTTGCATATAGAGCATAAACATTGAGATATTTAGAGCATATATCGAAATTTTGATTACCAGATACTTCTCCCAAATAGAATTCTTCTCCCCCTTTGCCAACAATGACAAAGTATACCTGAACAACCCTGTTTTCATTTGATATTAAAATAATAAAAGTTTATGACAATAAGGAATAATGCTTGTCAAAAAAAGATTTAAAGTCCTACAAGAACTGTTTCATCGATAAAGACCAGGACTCAAGTAGGGACATGGCTACTTCTTTTTCTGTCTACATCTAGGAGACCTGTTCTTCAATGGCATCAATTGTGCTCATCTCCTGTGTAACTGTTAAGGCATACAAGTTCAGATAGCACTTCTGAAGAATTTGCAATCGTGGGAGTAGAACCAGCTGTAGCTCTTGCAAATCTCTAGACTGGGTGTTGATCTCTTGCTCCATTTTTTGCTGATTGGATGTGAAATCGATGAACGGTTTGCCCATAAGTTGTAAAGGAATCATAAGGGGGCTTGAATGTGCTCATGTAGGACTGCAAGTCTGTTTGAAGCTTCTGCTTCTAAGCTAACACATCATCATAGAATAGATGGGGTTGGCAGATCTTGCTAAGTAATAGATTCCCCTCATCTAGAGCATCCCTTATATCCTTTTGTTCTTTCTTCAGTTCAGACCGGAGCTTATTCAACTTCTTCACCAAAGCTATGTTAAGATATTTTTGATGCCCCTTCTTGACATTTCCCTCTGCTACCTCTTCTAGGCTTTGCACCTGATCATCCACTACTGTGCATAGGAGCTTAAGTTTGGCTAGTGATGAATCAGTTTTGGGAAGATTTGTACCAGGTATCAAGCTGGTAAGAGTGTCCACAACTGCTTGAATTACATCCTGCTCCTTCTTCCTTTGAATAATTTCAAGGTGCTCTTGAGCAACCTTGATGCTCTGCATTAGCTTTGTTTCACTTGCAGACTGGAGATCGATAGGACTGGTGAGATCAACTATTTTGGCTTGACTCTTGGTTGCCTTCGGAGTCTCCATTTGGGTGATGTTTTCTGCTTCTCCTGCCTTATCCGCTTCCACTTTCTTCTTCTCCACTTCTCTCCTCTTCTTTGCTTCCTTATCCTCCTCTGCTTTTTTCTTCTCTGCTTCTTTCCTTTTCTCCTCTTCTTTGTCTTCCTCTTCTTTCTTTTTTTTTCATCTTCTTGCTTCTTTTTCTCTTTGGCATCCTTCTTCTTCTTCGCCTCTTCATCTTTCTTCTTCTTCTTCTCTTCTTCGTCCTTTTTCTTCTTCTCTTCTTCATCCTTTTTCTTCTTTTCTTCTTCATCCTTTTTCTTCTTTACTTCTTCATCCTTTTTCCTCTGCTCGGCCTGTTCATTTGCCGCTTCTTGTCTATCCTTGGCTTGCTTATCAACCTATTCAGCCTGTTGCTTCTGTCCTATTGCCTCAGATGGTGTTTCCTAAGTAACATCTTCTATGTCCAGGGCATCGACATCAATAGTGTCAACCCGTTCATCAACCAGGTTTCCTTCATCATCAAATGCTTCATCCAGTTTTGTTATAATCGGTTCTTTCTTAGCTTACTAGTTGGCTTCAGCCACTCAATGCATCTTCAGAGCTTGTAGAGAACAAGTGTGTGTATCCTTGAGTACATCCTTAGTGTTCCTCTCTAATAATAGGAGTCTTCTTCTTCTCATGAAGAAAAGACCTTTGTATTTGTTCATTACATCGAATAGTTCTGAATTTGATACATCAAGAAAATGTTCAGCAAATTTTTTTTCTCTCATTTCCTGTTCCTGCTCTATGGCAATGCGCCATTTATTGTCTAAGGACTTATACAAAGAATCAGGTGTTCCAGATCTAATTTTTGAAGGTGACCAGTCATTAACACATAAATACTGAATTATTTCCTTTTCAACCGCTTCCT
Source organism: Cryptomeria japonica (assembly GCF_030272615.1). Classification (NCBI taxonomy): domain Eukaryota; kingdom Viridiplantae; phylum Streptophyta; class Pinopsida; order Cupressales; family Cupressaceae; genus Cryptomeria; species Cryptomeria japonica. Next base: position 312,906,868 of record NC_081411.1, on the reverse strand, counting down.
TTTCATCATCATTAAAGTCATCAAAATACTCAATTAAATCATGTAGCAATTTTCTCCTAATATTCTTTATTGTTCTTTGACAATGTGTCAAAGGTTTATAGGAGGAGATATCAATATTTACTGGTGCAGATTATGTTGGTTCATTCTTTGTCTTCTTTCTTGTCTGTCTCGCTTTCTTGGGCTACTCCTCAGACATAGTTTCCTTTGAGTCTGGTGTATTGCTTTTTGCCTTTATTTTCCTTTCGAAGACTTTAGCTGGTGGTGCTTCCGATTTCTTCTTGGTTGGTGACCACTTGGTCACTTTTGGAGTTGCAGTAGTAACTGGTGCAGATGCTACAAGCACTTGCTTTGCCTTCTTCACTGCAGGTTCTTTTCCTTTCTTTGCAAAGGGTTCCTCGACCGGTGTAACCCTTTCCAGATAGGTTCCGGTCCTCTTTGCCTTAGGGTCAAAAGGTGAGGCAATAAGGGTAGAGGCATACCCTTCCAGCATATCATACATCACCCCATAGCCCATTGGCTCCACTTCTTCTTGTCTAGGCTCAATAGCCTCCATTATGCATTTATCCACTTTGATGGTGAAACAGATATCATCTTCATATTTCTTGACGATGTCACCTGATATCCTCATTCTTTGGTTCATTTTCTATCTGAACTCATCAAAATACTTGTTTAGAACATCAGGGTAACCGGTTCCAATTGCTTGAATGCTTTCATTGATTTGCTTGGTCACCAATTGGTTAGCAGACCACTGGACATCTCCTACTCCTAGAAAGTAGCCTTGAAAATAGAAGAACAACCCAACCAGTAGTTGTCCAAACTTGAACCTTAGTGCATTATCCTATTTGATCGACTTCAGATTCAATAGGAGTTATCTCTACATATTGGTGCATAGGTCAAATGATGCATCCTCCTTTATCATCTGGTAAGTGGCATTTACCTCTGCAGCAGATACATAGTTAATTCTACTGGCAGAGAATGTCTGGTAGCCTATCACCATGCAGGCATACTTAACCAGATCATCCTTGATAGAATTAACTATCATGCCTTGAGAGTCTCTCTCTTAACCAGTGAGCTTGAACATTTTAGTTTTGCTTACTGTCCTTACGGCTGGCACTTCCCTTATGTTGTAGAAACCAGTGACTGCATGAATTGCCTACGGTGTGATATCATGTGTTCTTTCCAGGTACATCTTGTCACCATGGACTCTCCTCAGAATGATCCTTATATGATCCTCTGTGAAATCCTCCAGGATGTAAACAACACTGTGGAGCTTCTTCTTCTCCAAAATATTATACTTCGGTTTGATCTTCTTATCATTTCCACAAAATAAACCTAACTGGGAGTGGATAGCTAGAGACCCTAGGTCTTCAATCTTGTAATCTATGTAGTCAGAAATTCCCTCTTCTACTATCACACCAACCAGAACTTGTGATAGTGCATTATAGTTAGACTTTTGTTGAATAAAACTTGCAGACTCGACAAATGCACTAGAACTGGTATGAGATGCGAAATCCATGATAGGAATTTTTAAGAACTTGAGAAATACCTTTGAAACACATGAATTTAGGGCTTGCAGATTCTCCTTCATTTCACACTCCATCGGTTGCTGAATCACCACTTTGTGTTCTCCACTTGACCATTTGCAATTTGAATTTGAATCTCCTTCACAATTTCTCAATTTCTCAAAATCTCAGCTCAAATCGCCTTTTCGTCGCTCTGCTCTTTGAAAAACTTTTCTTCCCTCAAAAACTGATAGTGAGAAATTATTTGAAAAATGCTTTTAAACATATTCCTCACCTACCGTCATTAATGCTCCTTTATTAGGGCATAAACCCTAATTTGCCTTTTTATCATTTTCGGTCTTCTGCCAAATGACAGGTATCACATACCGATTAGGGTCTTTTACCGGTGTAAATCGAGGGTTTGAAACATTTTGCTGTTTGCTCCCCCTAAGCTTTTCTGAAGCTTAGTTTGCCAGTTCCGTGATTTCCACAATAGGTGCAGAAACTGATTCCTCTTGTAACACCACTGGTTTCTTCTTCTAGGTTTTGTTCATATCCGCTTGAACAATGTCAACATTAATGTTTCCTTCCAGAGTGACCAGTATATTATCAGATATGTTCTTTCTTGATCTACAAAATCTAGCAATGTGACCCAGTTTGTTGTAGTGATAGCAGACCAATCCAAGTGCTCTCCAAGGTCCATTGTTCATGTTTCCATTCTTCCTTCTGCATGTTGTAGTAGTATGACCATGACCATGATAGATCATACAGTTTTCTCTCCATCTAGTTTCCTCTTGATAGCCATGACTTCTTTGCTAATGATTGAAGGCATTAAACCGATTGTGATTCCCATTCACAAAGGTTCAGGACTAGTTCCCTAGGTCCTCTGAGGATATCTATCAATGTTGTTCATAACTAACTTGCATTCAGATGCTCTATGTCCATACTTGTTGCATGCATAACACTTACCATTGAATCTATAGGATCTAGGTTTATCATTTAGGAAATAAGAAAAATTGTTGTAAGCCTTACTCCTACACACATTTGCAGTATGTCCTTCTTTAAGACAGTTGAAGAAAATAGGTTTAAACTTTTACTTACCTTTATCCTTTGATGTCGGTTGTTTCTTTGACGTTCCAACATTTGTACCAGAGGTCTCACCTTCCTCATGACCAAAATAACCAAGTCCATTGGTATTCTTGACCAGTTTGGCAGATTCAAGCTTTTGCTCTAGCTTGACAGTACTCTTGTTGAACTTAGCAAGTATTTCCTTTGACTCAGAGAGTTCTTTGGAAATAGCAACATTTGTTTCCAACAGGTTTTCATTCTCAGAGATGGCAATGTTCAATTCTCCTTGCATGTCTTCCTTTTCCACTTTGCTTGCATGGAGTTGAGCAGTTAGGGCACTGATCTCTTGTTTCAACTTGGAGATCTCATGATCTCTTTCTTTCACTAGATCTTCAGCTTTCCTCCAGTTCTCAAGCTCTTGACACATCCAGATAGTCAGTCCTTCCAACTCCTTTCTCAAGTTGGAGTTTGATTCATTCAACTTATTTACTTTTACAATTAGGGCTTCCATGTCTGCTTCATCTGAAGAACTATTTTCACATAGCTCCATCAACTTTTTAGCATGTTCTCTCCTTTTTGCTTGAGATGCCTTGTATTTGACCATAAGATCATCATAGGCTTTCTCAGACTGAGTGAGCCGATGTGTAAGTTCCCTTATAGAGTATTCCCCCATATCTCTTTCCAATGGTTAAACTTATAGAAAGGTATGCTCTGATACCAATTGATGAATACTAAGAGGGTGGGGGGTGAATTAGTATGCCAAAAATCTCTGCACTTAAACACTTTGTAAGACTAATAGTAAACCGATAAAACAGCTTAGCAGACAAACTGGTTAACACACATACAAACCAAATAGCTAATAATGCATTCACCCATAGAAGAAAAAACACCATAACACAAGAGATTTTGATGTGGAAACCCAAATGGGAAAAACCACGCTGAGATGGAACTCACAAGTAACTATCTACAAAATAGGAACTAGACTAGTTAAGGTCAGGCCGGTTAAGGTCTTACAATGTTCTTTACCAGAATAGATCCTATTAGGAATCTGAATCTCTGTTAGGAGATAAGTCTAATTAAGGACTACCTTGCTAAAGGCTTTTAGATCCACAGATGTGAACCATCTTGTTAGAGGATTTACAAAAGGCTTTTGGGCCTACCCGGTTAAGGGTTATAGACTTGTCAAAGATGGGAGTAATCAACAAGTGTTTGATCTAGCTAGTAGCACAAACTGCTCGGTTAGATCCTTGATAGGTCGTTCCTCATGCACTCTAGCATTACTTTAGTCTTCTACAAATTCATATTCTCTCCAGTTCCTCAACCACCTTAAACCCTAGCAACAACATAAAATTTTGCTAGAACCACATCAACAACCTAAAACCCTAGACATGATGTCCTTATAAAGGAATCTGATTTCATGTCAGTCCAATAGGATTACATAACAATTTCCTAGGTTCAATGAACCTAGACATACTTGGTACCATGACACAAAAAGCACCATTAAGCTGTTGGCACCATCAAACAATTGGTGGATGGTAACTCATCACAAAATACCAGTTGCTAACTCATCACAGAGTATTACCGGTTCATATAAAATGTCGATTGCCAGTTTGACAAAAATGAAGACTGGTAAAAATGTGTTATGCCACTTTAATCCCTCGTACCACTTGGGATTCACAAGCCGCTTGGGGTCAACATGTTGCTTCAGACCGGGAAACACATTCTACAAAACACCAATATTCTAAAGACTATAATACAACACACCGATTGGAACAAATACCGGTTGTGCTCTAACTCATACATATAAAGCAAATCTCAATGCAAGTGTGTGTCCATCAATGACAATCACAACATAAACATCAAGAATGTCAACAAGCGCTACAAGAAGAGACAAATGCACTAAAAGAACTCTGTCAGACAAAATTAATTTTGTAAAACAAAGAGCTAAAAGCACTAAAAGAAGCTACGGTAGCGCTATTTAAGGGTCAATAGCATTAAAAGAAGGCTAATAGCTCCAAATGAGAGACAATAGTGATATTATTATGGAAAATAGTGCTAAAGTAACCAATTTTGAAGGGGCAAAAGTGTGAGCGTAAGTGCTAAAGCGTGAATGTAAGCGCTAAAGCGCAACCTATGTGTCAATTCAAATCATGAAAAATTGTTAGTAGTTTAAAAATTGGTTGCTTTGGATTCACGTCGGGTTCACCAAATGATACTCTGCAAAAAGGAATGATTGTTAGGATAAACAAACACAAAACAAACAAACAAGAAACCAATTGTTAGATGTTAGTGTTAGAAATCACAAATTAAAGACTATCCTAAACAAGCATACCAAGAGAGACATTATAAGCAAAATAGAGAACTTAACTAAGACAACAAATGTAACAAGGCATCTCCAAATGCCATCCACCATGCTTGTAGCTCCTCCTCTATTGTTCCTCTCCTCTCCAAGTTTCCAAGTGAGTGTAGCTCTCAACACCTTTTTGCACTATGGATGTCTTATGGAGATTTAAGATTGAAAAATGGTTTTAAAGTATGCTATGCAAGTGTAAAAAAAAATTAAATATGAGATATTATGAAATGAACTAAGATTTATTTTAGTCCAAAATGACAATATGAGTGATTATTCTAAAATGTTCTCTAAAATTGACTATAGGTTAAATGCATACAAGTTTTCAGGATCTAGATTGTGAAAAAATGAGCTCTATTTATAGGTAAAATGGAGCAATGGAGGGTTGAGATTGAGTAATCTCAACAAGGGCCAGGATTGAAGGGCTTATGATCCATGTGAGTACTTTTGATCCAATCCCAAGATGACAAATGTCAATATGAGATGGGTTGAGAGGAGAAGGAATAAGCATTAAATGCTTGACATGACTTGAGGGTTAACTTGGGAGGTAAGGTTAATGTTGGGTTGAAAGAATAAAGCCATTATCCAATAAATAATGTCTTTATTCAATGGAAAAACTCTTGTGCAAGAGTTAGTGAGGACAACCATGGTCAAAGCAATAAATGCTTGAGAAGACACATGGGTTAAATGAGGGTTGAGTTTAGAGGTAAAGTCTCTAACCATGGGAGGAAGTGGATTTAACCACAAATGGTTATGTAAGAGCCATTAATGATCATGTAAGAGCCATTAGTGGTTTGGAAGACTTTAGAGGTTAGCTTGTTGAACACATAAAGCATTTAATGTTTTTCAAAGACTTTGAGGGCTTTGAGAAGTGACTTCAAGTTGCTTAGGAATGTGACAATATTTAGGGGATGGATTAGGCTAATGAGGAATAATTAGAAAGTGGTTAGAAGGGTCTAGAAGGGGATTTAGGATTGCAAGTGGATTTGGTGGGTGAGGGAAAATAGGATTTAAAGTAAAATAAATTTATTTATTTCAACTTGTGGTTGCAACTTGCATTTGTAGGAGAATGCAAGTGGGGGGAGATTTAATTTTTTAAATAAATGTTTTATTTATTTATTTAAACGAGGAAAGGGGATTTAATTAAATAAATAGAATTTATTCATTTAATTGATTGTGAATTTGGTTTAATGAATTAATTGACATAAATTGAATAATTTATGTAATTAATAGAAGAATGACTATTTAATTAACTTTTGGCTAGTGGGTTTTTAATCAAATAAATAGAAAATATTCATTTAATTAAAATCGACAGATTTATGTGACTACAATAACTATTGTAGTTATCATATGACAACAATAATTAGTGTTGTCATATGATAACTAGAATAGATATGTAGAACCGATTACAATCACAGAATATAAATGAAATCACTGCATAGCAAATACGATCATATCTCGATCGATGATAGAAATGCTTATAAAGATGATTATGATGTCTGCCATTAGCATGTAGATTTATTGATAGGATAGATGGTTTAATGAGAGACTTCATTTATCTCTCATTCAATCATTTATCTTACCGAAGCTACATTTTTTAAACACTCCCTCTTAGCTAGGAAGATAAATGGAGATCTATGTAAACATTGAAATAATCATCTAATTATATAGCATCACATTTCTCATAATAGAATGTATTACATGACCTTGTAATACAAAATATCAAGTCACATATGCTCATGACATGATGTATCACATAACACATGATACAAAAATATATCACATCATCTCATTAGATAGAGATATCAAGTAGCACATGATATCAACATCCCATAACACACAATACCTTGGATATAAAATAATTTGAGAATATCGAATTCTCTTATATCTAGGTTATGGTATGTGCATTGACATTACGTCACATAATGTCCACCATAACATATCATGGCACATCCATGAGTCAAGATGATATCAAGTCAGCATGATATCAACATTACAAGATCATCACCTTGTAATGTTCAGTACAAGTGTTCATTATCTAAAAAATCGTCACCTCTTAGAAATGGACACAGGGGGAGGAGCCCATAAAGTGATAACATGACAAAAGAAGTTTACACAGTAAACATCTTATATATTAGTACAGATTATAAATAAAATTACAATTCAATCATACCAAGTCCTTTCCTGAAGCATTCAACCTTTACTCTGGATAGAGGCTTGGTCAGTATGTTTGCTGTCTGGTCTCCTATACTGATATTCTACAACTAAATCACATTCCTATCCACCGTATCTCTCACATAGTGGTAAGGAATCTCTATGTGTTAGGATCTATCATGAAATACAGGGTTCACAGAGAGTTCTATACAACTCTGGTTATCATAATGAATTATAGTAGGCTTCAATAGCTCACCGAATAATCCCACAAGTAGTTTTCTAAGCTATACATCTTCTCGTGCAACCATGGAAGATGCGATATATTCGGCCTCTATAGAACTCTGAGCTATTGAAGACTATTTCCTACTAATCCAAGATATCATGGTTGAACCCAAATTGAAGTAGCATCCTGAGGTGCTTTTCCTGTTAGTCACACTTCCAGCCCAATCTAAATTAGTGAACCCATGAAGATCCAAATGAACTTTCTCATACTTGAGTCCATAGTTAAGAGTACCTTGAAGGTATTTCATAATATGTTTCACAACCATAAGATGTATCTCCCTAGGTTCACACATGAACTAGCTCAAGGCATTTATTGGATAACAGATACCAGGTCTAGTATTGACCAAGTACATTAATGATCCAATCATCTGTCTGTAGAGACTAGGATCTACCAATGGGGAATCTATTGCTGCCTCCTTCGGTTTGTGAAGATTAGTTTCCATAGGAGAAGACATGGGTCTGCAGTTCATCATACCAAATCTCTCCAATATGTCTAAGGTGTATTTTTCTTGATTAAGCACAATACTGTCAGAGTTTTGCCAAACTTCCAATCCAAGAAAGTAATGTAGAAGGCCTAAATCCTTCATATCAAACTCCTTTTCAGGGTCTTTCTTACATTGTCCAATAAGGTGATATTGTCCTGTAATCAGAAGATCATCAACATATAAGATCAATACCAACATATCACCTTTGACTTTCTTGAAGTATAGATTCGGATCTGCATCGTTCTTTGAGAATCCCAATTCTAGAAGATAGCTGTCAATTATTTCATAGCAGACCTTGGGAGCCCATTTTAAACCATATAGGGCTTTCTTTAATCTACACACATGTGTCTCTGCATTGTGGATCTCAAACCCTTCTTGTTGTTCTAAGTAGACTTCCTCCTCAATTTTACCATTCAAGAAAGTAGTTTTCACATCCATCTGATGGACTTTCCAACCTTTGGTTGCTGCAATGGACAGTACTGATCTGACTGAGGTGTACCTAGGAACTAGAGGAAATTTCTCATCATAGTCTATCACTTCTTCCTGTCAGAATCCCCAGGCAACAAAACTGGCTTTGTATTTCTCTATGCTACCATCTATGGCATGTTTGATTTTGAACAGCCACTTGGATGAAACAATGGATTTCCCTTTTGGCCTAGGAATAATTTTCCACACATCATTGTTAAGTATGGATGTATATTCTTGAGACATTGCATCTTTCCAAACTTGATTTTTAAGAGCTTATGGTACACTTGAGGGTTATGATTTGGAGAGATCATTCATAAGGGCTACATAGCTAGAAAATATTCGGGGCCTCTTACTTTCTCTAAAAGTCCCTAAAGGAGCTACAAAGTCCCTTGCATCCTCCATTGTTTTGTGAGCCCATAGAGGTTTTCTCTTAGGGATTTCTTGGGGAGGAATATGTACTTCATTTTCTTTTGAACACTCCCTCTGAATCTCAGGAGTGGGATCCTCTTCTAGGTCTGAAGATGGAGCATACATTTTAGACTTAATAGAGTATTTATCCCTTTTGAAGGCTATGTCTTCTTCAAATATAACATCTCTACTAAGTTCAATATTGCTATATCCAGGTACAAATATTCTATAAGCTTTAGAGGTTTCACTATATCCAACAAAGATTCCTTTTCTTCCAGAGGATTCTAGTTTTATCCTTTTCCCTTTAGGTATGTGAAAGTAAATAGGGTAGCCAAATATTCTAACGTGGGTGGTATCTAGCTTTATCCCAGTGAAGACTTCTTCAGGAGTCTTGTATTCAATGTGGGAATGAGGACATCTATTTTGTATGTAAACAACAATGTTGGGGGCTTCTTCACAAAGGTGAGTTTCTAAGTTCCGATCAAGGAGCATGGCTTTGGCTGCTTCTACAATGGTTCTATTTTTCCTTTCAGCAACCCCATTTTGTTGGGGGTTGTAAGGAATAGTGAACTCCCTCTTAATCCCAACTTCTTTACAAAATTCCCTAAAGATGTTTCCATTGAACATAAGCAATTACTAATTACTAATTTTTCCTTTGAACATAAAGCATGGAAGTTTAAATGACCTAATCTTCTATGCCAAATTTCATTAGAATCTACAGTCTGATGAAGTAGGGCTAGGTTATATTTAGTACATACCTCGTACAAATAGCCTTTTCTATGTCCTAGGGTTATAGCCTTCTTGATGGAAGAGTTTTGTGGCCATACTAGAACTTTACCCTTCATGAAGGTTATTTTGTACCCATCATCTTCAAGTGTAGATATGGAGATTAATTTTCTCTTGATGCCAGGAACGAATAGGACTCCAGTGAGTTGGAGAGACATGCCTATCTTCAGCTTAATGGTGCAGGTATCGATGTCTTTCACTGGATGTGCAGAGCCATCACCAATGGTTACTTATTCATTAGTTTCTTCTAACATGGAATCCAATAATTCTCTATACCTAGTGATGTGTCTTGAAAACCCACTGCCAATGATCCAGGTGTTAGATTTGTTGTATACTTGGCTAGAGAGGGAAAAGTAGAATACATGCTTCTCAGAGTCATATTCTTTCCTTTTCACTTCTGCAAATGTAGCTTGTTCTTTGATTCTATCCAGACATCTTGCTGCATAGTGTCCATATTGATCACACCTAAAGCACTGAATGTGAGAGTTGTCTTTCTTAGATGACCTTTTCTCATGTCAGTTCGTTCTCTTCTTGAAATGTTTCTTCTTGCTTTTCTTGTTGGAGTTAGTATTTAGAACATGGATATCTTCATCTACATTCTTTTGCTTGATCCCCTTCTTATTTAACCTTGACTCCTGTTGAAGACAATTTGCTCTTAGCCTATCAAATTTCGGATATTTAGCCCTTGCACTAATGCCTTGGATGAATGTTTCCCATGTACTAGGCAACCCATCTAGAGCAATGAGAGTTAGCTCTTTTCTCTGGATCTCACATCCAAGTGTTGCCAGTTCATCCCTTAGGGCTGATATCCGCATAAAGTATGCATTGATTGACTCAATTTTGTTCATACTTATATGATTTATTTCCCTTTTTAGAGCCAGGGTTCTACTTGCGTTGTTTATCTCAAATGCACTTTTGAGTGCTTTGAACATATAGGAGGCAATCTCATGCTTTGTTATTATTGGCATAATGTGATTTCTCACTCCATCGACTATGATCTTCATGGCTTTTTCATTTCCCTTGATCCATGCCAATTTGTTAGGTTCATTCTCAGGTTCTTTAGATTCAACTCTTGCAAATGATTCAACTTTATTCTCATTTAGAATCATCTTCATTCTAAATTTCCATGCTGAGAAATTGTCGCCTCTTCAAGTCTATCCTCAAATCTGATAAAGCCATGGAAATGTGATGTCTATATCCTTGATTTTAACTTCTCAAATTTGAATGCCTTAGGTTCGATCAACCTTGCTCTGATACCATGTAAAAGTATTCAAATTTATGTTCAAAAGTGGAATGTTAAGGATTTTGTCTTTCTTTTAATTCCTTAGACAATATTCAATGCTATTAGTGTATGTTCTCTAGTTATCTCTGATCATGAACTGGAACTTCTTTGTTTGTAGGTGGCTATAAATAATATTTATTGAATTCAATATTTCTCTAGCATTCTTCATGGTACATATATATAGGCATTGCCTTGTAAGATCAAGGCATGCCTTGACTAGACATGTCTCATGACATGTCCGATCAAGACATGTCTTGATCAAGGGTGGTGCCTCTTCATAATGCAAACCGATAACTATCGGTTAATATAAATGCCGATACATAACAAATGATAATCAGTGCCAATCAGTTTGTGATTTAATGCGGTTTGATTATCATTGTAACCAATAATGAATTAGTTAGTTTCTAATGCAATTTTAGTTATCATTAACTGATTACTAATCGGTTTATTCTTAATGCTATTTCATGGTAATCTATGGTAAATGCAACCTGATTATGGATCAGTATAAGAGCAAAAATATGTTAATATGATAACTATTGTAGCTATCATATGACAACACTAATTAGTGTTGTCATATGACAACTAGAATAGATATGAAAAACTGATTACAATCACAACATATAAATGAAATCACTGCATAGTAAATACAATCATATCTCGATCGATGATAGAAATTCTTATAAAGATGATTATGATGTCTACCATTAGCATGTAGATTTATCGATAGGATAGATGATTGAATGAGAGACTTCATTTATCTCTCACTCAATCATTTATCTTACCGAAGCTACATTGTTTCAATAGTTATGATAGTTCTTTTTCTTGTGGCTACACAAAATAACAAACCTCTCCCTTAGATTCTCTTAAAAACTCCTTCCAACCCACAGTGAATATGGACAAAGCTGCTATTTTTGTTGTTCCTTCTCCCTTGAAAGACTTCAAAATATGAAGTTTACCTTCATGTTGTATCTCATAGGTGTTTCTTCTACCATGATGAATCACATCCCAATCAAATAGCCAAGACCTACCTAATAAAAAGTGACAAGCATTCATTCACACAAGATCAGACAACACCTTGTCTTCATGTGGATCAATTTTAAACTCAACAAAACAAGATTGTTTCATAAGCATACTATGATCCTTTTTTAACCAAGAAATTTTATAAGGATTTATTTTTGGTATGCAAACAAGCTTTGATTTTTTTACCATCTCTATACTTACCAAGTTATTAGTGGACCCTCCATCAACAATCACCTTGCACACTTTATCTTTGCATTTTCATTCTGTTTGAAATACACTGTTTCTCCTCTGATCAACTATAGTGATTTCTTTGTCTCTAGCTATCACATGTGGTCTTTTTCAACATTAAATTCTCACCTTTCTCTGCTTCCACTTCTTCTATTAGGGGTTCTTCTTTTTCTTCTTCTTTAGACACCATTGTTCTCTTGGAGTTTTGAGGTTAATTCATAGCTCTATGAGGCTCACTGCAAATATAGCATTTCAAGGGTCTCCAACCCCTAGAAAATTGTTGTCCTCATCCTCTCCTCTAATGACACCTCCTCCTTTGAAGTTTGCATACACGTTATCCACTCAATCTTCTTCATTGGTTGATTTAGATGAACTTGCTCTTTTCCTACTTGAATTACCACCTCTTTTGTTGGGTTGTTTTTTTATTCTATTCAATTTCTCCTCTTCTATTAAAGCTAATTGACAAGTCTCATCTATGGAATTCACCTTCAATAAGGTTAACTTATTTTTCAGCTACAATTTAAGTCCATTAATATACCTAGCCATAGTATACTCATTGTCTTCTTGCAAGTTAGTTCTAATTTATAGCTTCATAAATTCTTCAGTGTAGGCAGATATAAAGGACTCCTTTTGTTTTAAAAACTGAAATTCCCTAAAACACTTCTTTTACTACTAATAATCTTAAGGCATGGATCTAGCCTTTAAATTCTTCAACAACTTTGGCCACAACTTAATTTTCTCCTTTCCTTGACACCCCTGGTGTTTTCAAGATTATCCCACTATAGCATTGCATGAGACTTCATCTTTGAAGCTTTAATCTTCACCCTATATGGTTCCTCTTCCACAATCTCTTCCATATCATAGTACTTTTCTAGGTCTTGAATCCAATCCAAGGACACCTCGGGATTTAGTTCACATTTATAATCAAGAATCCCAACCTTGACTCTAGTTCCTTGTTTGTTGATGGCCACAATAAATTTTTCCATTGGTCTATGACTACTACTCACCCTCTTTGAACTTCTTGTTCTTCTTTAGAGTCCTCATGTAACAACCTAGCCTCCAAGTCTTGCAACCTTCAAGGTACTTCCTCCAAGGCATCATATCTCAATCTAGCATTCCTCTAGTCTCTTTGTCCCCAAGCCATACGAGCTCCTCTCTGAACCATTTTCAGTTTTTCTTTCATACCAAACTGATTTAGATCCTACAAGCAAACAATTCTATTCTATGTATAATAGAAAGAAAAATGATAAAATGAACCAAAATAAACAAAAACGAACTGAACTGCATAATGTGCATTCTTAGAACTTCTTTATTTCTTCCCATATAAAATTACAGCCTCCAAAAATAACTAATTCCTACAATTATCAGCCAATCCCATTTTATTGAGTGACTAATCCTAAACTCCCCCATAGAGATTACAATGCAAACAGCTCCTTAAATGGAGAATCTTTGCCTTATTTCACTCCTACGTACCCTTCCAAATTGCTAAAAAAGGCTACTAAAGTAACTCAACAAAACTCTACATTAACCAAATCATGGGACAGCTGTTACAAAGAAGATCAGTCAAGACAGCTAGTTGAATAAACGACTAAAAACTTATAGTTAAGCCCCAAAAGGACCCAGAAAATAGTCACCCACAACTGAACGTGAATGACTGGTAGACTAGTGCTCCGCATCAACACGCCTTGTAAACAAAATGCTCCAAGGCAAATTGAAATCGGTCTATCAAAGAGGAAGAAACGGCCATCTGGATTCGTAAATAGTTATACGAGATTAAGTTCTTCTAATTAACTAGTGTTGTTCCACCAATGTTTACATTCATACACAGAACAAAAGGCCTCTAAGCAAGTCAGAAGCAAAAGTATCCCTGCGGCCACAACAGTGAGGAGCTTCCATGAACCAAATATGTATTTGCTTATGTTCTTCTTAACGGCAACGGGCCATCTCTTGTGATAATGCTTGTTGACATCCGCTATAACTTGATCCAAATGTTTTACTTTCGTCAATTTCACGCATCTACCCAAGCCATTCCACAGGCTTGCCACTTTCTCGTCGTCTGCCAGATGATTGTAGATAATTCCGTTTTTTCTCAGAAGCCGAACATCTTCCTCTTTGTCGATGATGCCGTTCATGAAATCACTATAACGAGTGAAGATCAAATCACCAGGAGCCGCCGAAGCTTCGAACGCCACCAAATTCCTGAGAACTACTTCCGTGCTCGAATCCAACCTCAATTTGGGAAGATAAAGAGTTGCAGTCCTCGGGTCGAAGCGAATTGTGGTAAGGTCTCCCTCGGTTGGAAGGAATTTTACTCCTACTGAGTATAAATTGGAGACGGAGGGAATCGCTAATTCATCACGCGTAGGAGGAGTTTCCGCATAGGAATATTCTCTCTCCTCATCTTTCTCCTCATCTTTTTCCTCTTTGCGCTTAATTGAAAGAGTTCCAAAAGCGGAGACAAGATGCGTGGACATCTGTGTCACCAACTGGACCGGCTTTCCTTTCAAGACACCCTCAGGGAGTGCCGAGACAAGTTGATCAAGGCTGATTTCTAACGAAGAAAGGGCTTTCCATAAAGCTTTCAGAGCACGCGTTATGTACGTTGAATCCGGGGACAGGACAATCCCGTCATCATTCTTCTTAGAAATGGTATCGTCCATGTCTGGAGCAGGGACAATAGAGTAGTAGAACACCTCCAATATGTGACCCCTCTCTTTTATACGCAGCCTTGAACTATCCCGCATCTTCAACATAAATGGTGACCATTCCCTACAGGCGCGAGTCACCAATTTGCAGAGCCTTTCTTCCGCCTTATCTTGAGAACCCAGCTCCATTTCGAGCAGCTTCTGCAAGAGAAACAAAGGTAACTGATTCTCTAGCATCATCAGATCTCTGATAATCGCATTGTGGATTGCGCTCCTCCCAGTTGGATCCAAAACTCTGCCCAGTAGCTTACCGTGGGAAGACACTTGTGAAGAAGGCTGGTCTGCCCGTTCGACTTGGAACTGCAAGCAGTCAAGCACGAAGGAGGCGTCAAGAGCCATAAGCCATGCCAGGGTTTCCTTATTGTAGTCGAGATATTTGTGGTAGCAGTTCCTGATCTGCCAGTCGTACTTCTTCACTTCTTCCACTACTGATTCGAACTTGCAGCCACCGGTTAGCGTCTTCTCAAACCTTCGCACAGCAGATACTTTATAACTCTCCATTTCGTACAGCTGTGATCTAGAATGGTGATATGGTCCAATGGAGACGCACTGCGGAATATACGCTTCTGGCGTCATTGCCAACAACTCCTTGGGCACACCAAAAACGGATATGCAAATCTCCTTTTCTTCTTTTTGCTCGCCATGTATTTGCAGACCTTCCTTTATTTGAATAAGCCAGAGATCCTGATCGAACTTTACTTCTTCGGCGTTCTTTAATTCCATGATTCCAAGTGGAGATTGGATTAGAGATCAGAGAAAGCAAGTGGACAACGACGAAATGAAAAATAGGTAATCAAAAGCTCCAATTTAGCAAACAAATGGGAAGAGAGTCGTATTTGTAGCTTCAGCCTCGGCTCCAGCGAACAAAGAATCTTTACATTCCCGGAAATTTCTCTACTTCCAGCGAGAATAGAAAACCTCAGTTTCAGAGAAATTTCTGTAAAACCCCACAAGGTAAATGCTTTACAATTAAGATTCTATTCAAAGTCCGAAGTCTGCTTTTACTCACTTAGTCGCATACGTTGGAGAGAGGGCCCATCAAATCTAATGTAATGAAATAAAGGTTTACTAACAGTGTAGTAGGTTTCAGACGATTGCATGATGAAATATGTGTACTTATTCTACGGTTTAACAGGGAAGAGTTTGAAGTTGAAATATGTTCCTCAAGCAGCCTCTTTAGTCTAAGAAATCTTGTCAAATTGCTTATGCGGGAAGAGGGCCCATAATAAAACCATGAAATCAATTTCCCCTCGTTTACATTGAACGAATTGGAGGACTTCCATCTTTCCTTAAATTTTTATTTTCACATTCGAAAATGGTTTTTTTTTTTTTTTTTTAAATTTAAAATTAATTCAAATCGATGCTTTTAATTAATGTGATTAGGTTCTTTATCAAGTTATATCAAAAAATGTCTTTTAGTCAATGGACCTGTGGTCTAATTGGTCAATTTCAATGGCTCCAAACGAGTCCACTAGGGATCAAGTCTTGTTGAGTTAGGCTCATGTCTCCGTATTGGGTGTCAAAATCTACTTTGTGAAGGCCCTTGCTAGGCTAATGTGCTCACAACCTTTGTACCCTTGCTACTAGGCTTGGACCTCATAAAACAAAAAATATGGCTTCCTTTGTTCATAGCTACTAATGAGATAAATAGGGTGTTAATAACTAATTTTTTAATTTGTTGTAAATACAAGGAAATATTAAGCATCCTTGATAGTGAGTCAAGTCAGTTTGACAACTTCATAATAAAAGAATGTTTTATTTTAAAATATTAATCTAGAGATGCTTGTAATATTTTTTCATATATCATTAAATTATTATTTTAATATTTAAATTCTCTTGTTTGATATAATCTGATGATAACTATGATCTTATGACTTCTTATAAAAGTACTTAATTGTAGGGGCTAAATTAGAACATTGGACAAAGAACCTCATGAATAATTGTCATATCTTCTCAATAGCAATTTTTTTTTTTTTAAATAATATTAAAAATATAATTATAAATCAACTTATATCAATAAAATCACATTCAAAATTTCTTTTATCATTATATGAAAAAATCTATTGTGGATGATTGCATGGTGGAAATAATTTTAAGGAAATTAATCTTTCTAGTCCAATGCATTAGATTCTCATAATTCAATCATCTAATAATTCTACCCATTTATATAGTTTTGTGCATATTAGACATCAACTTTTTGTCATGGCATTCTAGTAGTCAAGATCAACATAAAATATATTTTTTAGGTTTAAGTATACTTTATCTGCTTAGATCCACTTTCCCTAACCATGACTCAAGGTTTGGAAATGCATTTTGTTAATCCTTATATTTCTTATAGAATTGAATTTATTCATATCCTTTCATTCAATAATAGATGGTTAGTTGGAGGTTTTAAGCATACAATATAATATTTTTTACACATTTATAATTTTGTACATTTTAGTCTTAAGATAAAAGCCTATTCAACATCAATCATGCTTACACAATTGATATAGGTTATAGTTCTTTTTGGACATTTCTTGGGTTATAGCTTGATATTACCACCTCATGTGTAATTTTTCACATAATAAAATGAATTAAAAATCACATAATTTCAATTATAGAAGGTTTAGAGAGATTATTAACATATATTGTAGACTCACTCACATTCATTCAAAAAATATAAAGAGTTCCATGAATTTAACGACACACCTCACTCATTCAAGGTTGGCAACAAATTATAATAGCATTTCTAAATGAATACACCAGTAGTTCACATTAGTAGTTTAAAACTATGTGGAATCGGGTATACACTATTTTTTATGTAGCTAGTGAGAAAAACATAGTTCTTGATCACTTACAATACTTTAACTTCCATCCTATTATTTAGCCAAGATAAACTAAACATCATTTAGTTGTTGAACATCAACAACATTATTTCATTGGATTAGAACATAATAAAAGCTAGTACGCATTATAAAATCATAAATTACCTCACCTTTTAGAGAGGCCTAAAGCAAAGCAGCATCCATACCAATTAAATTTGTATAATCCTTAATATATTTGTGTTTAATTTTTATATTTTATTGAAAATATAATGGGAAACATGAATTTTCAAGTTATGTTGAATGGTTTCAGAATACTTATGCAAGACTCCAATATAATTTTTGAATGGTATTCTTCAAGAATTCCAAAGTTTGACATACATAAGAATCCTATTATGAAGGTGATTAGAACAAGTATTATCTTTTATATGTAAATTATACAATTAGATAATTGTTTAAACTAATTAAAAAAATATTTCAAGGTTAAAGAAAAGCAAGGTGAGGATAAAAATATTACCCTATAATTTAGAACTTTTATCTAGGGTTGGTAGTTTGAACCATACTAATTTTCTTAGGTTTAAATCCTCATAACAAGATTGTAGGTAACCAATATTATAATAGCTCACAATAAGCTTCATCAAAATGTATTAAGTAATTGATAAATGAATTATAATGGTATTTTAATCACTAAGATCCTAGACCAGAAGGTCAAAACCCTTAGTGAGATTTCTAATATAATTATCCATGTGACATGAAAACTTAGCTAGGAATTTTTAATATAGCTACTGTAAAGCGGAAAATCGCGAGCGAACCCTAAGTGTTCCCCCCACCACTCCGAGGAGAGGGGAAGGAGGTCACTAGGGTTGACGGTTTTCACTTAGGAGAGACTTTACATTCAAAAGAGGGGTTGAAACCCACAAGATCCAATCCCACACAATGCAAGATTGGATTCTAAATGAGTTTCAAGGGTTAAGACAGCAAGGTTACCCTCTTTTGTAAAGAATGTAGATAGAAGGATTAAGCTAGGAATGCATGAAAAGTGAGAAAGATTCGCTTATAGACAGAGATAGGGATATAGGATGAAGCTGCGGACCTGGAATTAGCAGTAAAATGTCGAGACGGCCCTGTCCTGCAAATTTGAGTGAAAGTTGATGGGACGATGGCGCCCGGAGTGCACACGGTCCTCTGAAAAATCCGCAAAACGAAGCGGGATCTGTTCGTCTCTGCACAAGGATTCTAGATCTTCAATTTCAGTCGCGTACCTGCAACCTACACACAAAAAAGCGAAGACGATTGGGGGGTTAGGGATTAGGGGTTTGCCCTTAGGTCAAACCCCGGTTTTGGAATTAACCAAGAAATGAGAAATGTTGTAAATGTAAATGATTGTAATGTAAAACAAGTACTAGTACCTTGTTGTAAGAATGTTTGTATTCTTACATGCGAAGGTGTAGATGTTGTTGTATGTTGTATGTTGTATGTGATCTCCTCTTCAATGGTTGAATCCTTGTCTTGAATGCAACACTTAGCCTTGAATGGAGATTTAGAATGATCAATTGCTTGAAGGAATGCTTGAATGCTTGAATGCTTGAATGTTCGAGTATCGTTTCCATGCCTTTTTCCCGTCTTTTCCTCTTACCAAAATGGGAGAGGAAATGTAGTTTATATACTTGTCAATTAGGGCTGATAGACTGATTTTCCCGACCTTAGGCTGACCAGGAAACATTATTTTCCAATTTGCAAACAAAAGGACCCGAAGCCCCAATAGAGACTGGGCCCAAAATAGGGCCAGGGACCAGGGCGCTGGGCACCCTAGTCCTGAAGGACCAGGGCGCTGGGCGCTCTGGTCCCACCTCCCGAGACAGCAGGGTGCAAGGAGGATCAGGCCAGGGTGCTGGAAAAATGCAGTTTTTAGTGTCATGAACAAGTTTCGGGGTCTCCATTCAGGTTCAATGTTGCATCGCCATCGTGAAGACCCAAATGCAGTCGAAATTGCAAGTGTCACAATTTTAGGATGCTACATTTAGCCCCCACTTTAGCGGGAGTATGTATGCTCATACTTTCGGTAAAGTACAAGGAAACAATATTGAAAAACTTTCACCACGTCAAGGAGGCAAGATACACCAAGCCCCCAGTGGACTAAGGATCTTATGACTTTGATTGACAAAGTAAAAGGGAAGATCATGAGGGAGAACCATGACTGTCAGTAGTAAGGTTCCCTCACTATGAGTCATGCAAGAAAAATACCAAAATTTTTCAAGGCAAAGCTAAGTTCACCAAGAAATTTTCAAGTATCCTGAAGGGATAGATGGGGTGTATGCCCCCCTACATTAAAGTGATCGCACATGCCTCAATAGGGGTGATTTCTTTAAGGTAGTGATACACATAAGAAATGAGAAGGGAAAGGAGCACGTTATCACAAAGATTTAGCCCCCAAGTGTGAGATAAACCCAAGGATAATAGACACAAAACAGAAAGCACGAGGTGACTTCACTTTCCTCAGGGTCAGTATGCTATATGATCGTTCATGTATATCATATGTATGTATGCATAATTGTTCTTCATTCCCCAATCAAGGAAGGTCACCTAGAAGAAGGGAACACATGTGTCTTCTGAGTCAGCATGAGTGAGACCAAAAGAGATCTCAATGCTTTGCATCGTCCTCAAGTAGACAACACTAAGGACAACAAATAGAAGAATGAGAATAACACATAGAAGAAGTAACAAAAGAGAGGAGGAGAGAGTCTGCTATGCTAATGAAACTAGTCTAGCATGTCATCTACCCCCCGATCTTGCTGATCAATGTTTCGGGAAGGTAGGGAACACGCTAGAGGAGGAACATCCAACACAGCAGATGGAGCTATCACAAGATCCAAACAAGGGCTATGTTCATGTTCCAAGCCACACTGTTCTTATCTAGGAGCTAGGATAAGTGCTTTAGAAAATTCATTAGATAGATGGTTATCAACATCAACAAGTTCATATTCACTATCAAAAGCAAGAGAAGTAACATTTTCATCATAAATAACATTTTCATCTATATCATCATCAAGATTTATAAAATTAGGATCTTTAACTCACACAGGATCAAGACCATCATGCATCTTATGTTTAGGAGATTTTGGCTCAATTTCCGGCTGAGGAGAAAATGGAATAATGCTTGTTGAAGGTGTTTTTGGGGATTGCAAAGTTTGAGAAGCAGCTGCTTGAGCTCTAAGACGATGCTTTCATCGGCGTTCACATGCAGAACAATTTCGTCTAGTCTTAGTAGGAAGTGGAGAAGATTGAGGAGGAGGAATATTCTCATCCTTATCACTTGGGTGTTTAGGTTGTGGTCTCCTAGGCTGAATAATAGGAGAAGAGGAAGGTCTCTTTTCTCTATAAAAGGAAGGAGGAGGAACTGCTCCATATAAAGGAGGAATATTTGGTTTAGGAAGGAGACCAAGTCCATCATGACGAGGAGGTATAGGTCTACTTTTAGAAAGTTTATTCGGCATAGACATACTCACATCCATAGGGATGGGTTGGGAATCTTCTTGAGGAAAGACATTAGTTTTATCTTTCAAAGGAAGAACTTCCTTCTCAAGAATGATAGGAATATCAAGTTTAGGTGTTCTAGGTTTACTTAGAGATAGAATCATATCTGTTTTCCACTTTTGATAAGATTTGAAAAGATGATCACTTTGCGGAGGAAGAGATTGGAATTGTTTAGGCCAAAAATAATCAATAGGAATGCTAGAAGTTCTTTCAGCTGGTTTAAAGAGACTATGATTGACAGTAACAACTTCACTATTATGGGGAAATTTCAAACACTTGTGAATAGGAGAAGCAATAGCTTTCATGGAAGATAGCCAAGGATAGCCAAGCTTCACAGGAAATTGTTCAGAAGAAGGAATAATAGCAAAGTTTACATCAAGGGATTTGCTATGAACCTCAATAGGTAATGTAATAGAACCGATTGCAGGAGAAGAAAATGCATCAAATAATTTCACAACCACATTTGTTTTGTCATAGATCACTTGATTCAATTGCAAAGTAAAAAGAAATTCTTCAGTAATAACATTAACCATGCAAGCAGGATCAATAAGCACTCCACGACAAGGTGTATTCTTGACTTTTGCAACTATGTATAAAGGACCATCAGGTGCCCTGATAGTTTCACTAGAATCAAATGTGATGGAAGGTTCTTTAGGGTTTTCTTGCTGCTCTACAAAGTTAATCACATTCGGAGCCATAGACACAAGACCATCAGATGAGAGAGAGGAATCATTAGCCTCAATCGCATTAGAGGTATGAGAAGGTAATGGATCAGTAAAAATCTAAAGATTTTGGTTAGGAGGAGCTACAGATGTGTTGCCTTTATCATTCACTCTAGAAACAGAGATAGTATTATTATCAATCAAATTTTGAATTTTACCCTTTAAAGCAAAACATTTTTCAGTATCATGCCCATGTTGACGATGAAATTGACAAAAAGATTTGTTATCAAAATAGGGTGAATTAATCTTTGCAGGATCTATTTGCTTTACAGGAGGGAGAGTAAGAACATTTTGTTCCAATAACTTATTCATAATACTATGCAATGATTCATTCAAAGGAGTAAATTTTCTTTCTTTCTTGAAAAACTTAGCAATAGGAGGCACACCTGATGCTCCATTCACATTGTTGTTGATGATGTTTTCATTGAACTTGATGGATTCTCTGTTCGGTTTAAACTTTCCAAATGGTTGTTGACTACTATCACCCTTATCACTCGGAGCCATAGGATTTGCTTGTTCCATTTGACTCACAGTCAGTTGATAATTGTGAAGAGTTGCACACAACTGTTGGAAAGAAGTAAACTCAGAAAATAGAAGTTTGTCTCGAATATCTTTTTGTAAATTAGAAATAAAAATTCTTTGAATATCATTGTCAGGCACTGGAAAAGAAATTTGAGCATACAAATGCTTATATCTACCAATGAAATCAGTCACTTTTTCTTTAACACCTTGTTTACAATGCATTAAATCAATCAAAGTAACTTTAGGACTTATATTGTTTTGAAATTGTTGAATGAAAGCATTTGCAAGTTGTTCGAAAGAAGTAATAGAATAAGAAGGCAACAAGCAATACCATTGTAGGGCTTTATCTCTTAATGTTCTAGTAAACAGTTTTGCAAGCAACCTTTGGTCATAAGCAAAATTGGTACATATTGTTTGAAAAGTCTTAACATGTGTTAGAGGATCACCTTTACCATTATAAAGCTCCAAATGTAGGATTTCAACATGTTTAGGAGGGATAGCTCGAACAATGTCAAGAGAAAGTGGGCTCGCAACATCAAATGTGGGCACACTAAACTTAGATTGATTCATAGACGCAATTTGTTGCTGTAAAGAAGAGACAGTTTGTGCAAGATTGTTAATGGTTGCTTCAGTCGAAGAATTCATATTAGACGTGTTAGATTGAGATGGAGGTATTATATTATTGAAAGAAGGTATTGATTGAGAGTAAGGTGGCAGGACACTATGATAGTTAGTCATAGGGGATGATTGGAAAGGAGGAACACTACAAGGAGGAATGGAATGGTTAAATGAATTGCCCCCTTGCGTCATGTTCATTTGTGGAGATATAATAGGAACACTCATTGAAGGAATGAATGAAGCAGTTGGATTGAATGAAGGAAGAGGGTTTATTGAAGAGGAAGGATTGCCCCCATGACTAGTGATCATAGGGGGAATGTCTTGTATAGAAGTAGTCATTATGTTTGATGTAAAGGTAGGTATGCTAGCAATAGAAGTTGTTAAAGGAACAAAATGATTGACTTGAGTGGGAGGTTGTGTGTATCCTAAAGTTTCAGCACAACTCTTCATAGGCATCACATTCGAATCCACAATGTGTGCAATACCACGCAAAATATCAATTCCATTCTTATCACTTTGAACCATATGTTTTAGACCCACAATTAATGAAAGAGCTTGACTATCGGGATACTCTTGAGACATCCATTGCTGAAAATCATCAAATTGGTTATCCAATTTTGAAAGTTGTTCTACAGAAACCTCACGAAGAGCTTCGTCATCATTAAGAGGATTAGAGGAATTACCCGCGTCCTCGTTAAAAAGGCTATTCAAATTAGGTTCCATCTCCTCGGTAATTAAACCTCGGAAAGACTTAATTCTAAGGCTTCGTCTAACGGGAATAGTGTAAGTAGGACTTATTGTTGTAAAACTCATGCACTAGAGAGGGAGAGAAGATTTTGAATTTAGAGGTAGCAAATTTCAATAAAATCAGCCAATCTCCTAGTTTTAAGCTATTAAATGCAATCACGACAATCTCCTGAAATTTCGAAAAAAATGTCAGGGACCGTGGCGCTCGGAGTGCACACGGTCCTCTCAACTTTTTTTGAAATTTGCAGGGATGAAAGTTATGATGATTTTAGAGCTAATCTGAAAAAATTGAGTGATTTTACGATCTGTAGATAGGCCAAATTAAAGTTGCAATCTCAAAATTGAACCCTACCAAGATTGTCCAAAAATGCAAAATTTGAATTTTGAAAAAAAAGAGGAAAACTAAAATTTTGAATTTTATGATTTTAGAGGGAATACCAAAAGCAATGCAAGTTTTGAATTTTAAAAGTTGACTCAATTTCATGCAAAATTAAATTTTGAAAGCGGAAATCAAAGTTGTTGTAATTAAACACTTAATTTCAAAAATCACAAATTGCAAGAATTTGAATAAAGCACTGAAATTTCGAATGAACGCCAACACACTTTTCAGATTTAGGACAGTAAAAACATAATTTTGACACAAAATTTCAATTTCGACAATTTTTGAATGATTAGAAACCTTAATCCAAGCAATCCCTAGACCAACTTTGACTTTAATTTTGAAAGTGTTAGAATTGATGAAATCAGCCAAAATTCTGGATTTTAGCAGAAAAATACAGTAAGATCTAACTCCCAAAATTTTGGAAAAAATGTCGGGGACGATGGTGCTCGGGGTGCACACGGTCCTCGCAACTTTTTTCCAAATTTTCAGGGATGAAAGATATTATGATTTTGTTGTGGAATCCAAAGTTACAGCTGATTTGGAGATGTTTTGATCAGTGAAATTGTCGGTCAAATGTTGAATCAAGAGGGTTTTAAAAATTAGGGTTTTGATAATTAACCACTTAATTTTCAGAATTAAAGCACAAATATGAATTGACAATTTGTAATAGAAGGGTAGATTTGAAACAAGCATTAACATTTAGACATTTCGCAAGCTTAATTACTAAAAAGAAAATTTAGGGTTTTTATGCAATTAACCTCTAAAATTTGCAAAAGATCAAACATGGAAATCTAATCAAGGAATCCAATTTTCAGATCTAACCATGAATAATCAGAAAGGATGTTCACGTCGGGTTCACCAAAATGTAAAGCGGAAAATTGCGAGCGAACCCTAAGTGTTCCCCCCACCACTCCGAGGAGAGGGGAAGGAGGTCACTAGGGTTGACGGTTTTCACTTAGGAGAGACTTTACATTCAAAAGAGGGGTTGAAACCCACAAGATCCAATCCCACACAATGCAAGATTGGATTCTAAATGAGTTTCAAGGGTTAAGACAGCAAGGCTACCCTCTTTTGTAAAGAATGTAGATAGAAAGATTAAGCTAGGAATGCATGAAAAGTGAGAAAGATTCGCTTATAGATAGAGATAGGGATATAGGATGAAGCTGCGGACCTGGAATTAGTAGTAAAATGTCTAGACAGCGCTGTCCTGCAAATTTGAGTGAAAGTTGACGAGACGATGGCGCCCAGAGTGCACACGGTCCTCCGAAAAATCTGCAAAATGAAGGGGGATCTGTTCCTCTCTGCACAAGGATTCCAGATCTTCAATTTCAGCCGCGTACCTGCAACCTACACACAGAAAAGCGAAGATGATTGGGGGGTTAGGGATTAGGGGTTTGCCCTTAGGTCAAACCCCAGTTTTGGAATTAACCAAGAAATGAGAAATGCTATAAATGTAAATGATTGTAATGTAAAACAAGTACTAGTACCTTGTTGTAAGAATGTTTGTATTCTTACATGCGAAGGTGTAGATGTTGTTGTATATTGTATGTTGTATGTGATCTCCTCTTCAATGGTTGAATCCTTGTCTTGAATGCAACACTTAGCCTTGAATGGAGATTTAGAATGATCAATTGCTTGAAGGAATGCTTGAATGCTTGAATGCTTGAATGTTCGAGTATCATTTCCACGCCTTTTTCCCGTCTTTTCCTCTTACCAAAATGGGAGAGGAAATGTAGTTTATATACTTGTCAATTAGGGCTGATAGACTGATTTTCCCGACCTTAGGTCAACCAGGAAACATTATTTTCCAATTTGCAAACAAAAGGACCCGAAGCCCCAAAAGAGATTGGGCCCAAAATAGGGCCAGGGACTAGGGCCAGGGCGGTCTAGTCCCACCTCCCGGGATAGCAGGGTGCAAGGAGGATCAGGCCAGGGTGCTGGAAAAATGCAGTTTTTAGTGTCATGAACAAGTTTCA
Source organism: Cryptomeria japonica (assembly GCF_030272615.1). Lineage (NCBI taxonomy): Eukaryota > Viridiplantae > Streptophyta > Pinopsida > Cupressales > Cupressaceae > Cryptomeria > Cryptomeria japonica. Next base: position 312,880,825 of record NC_081411.1, on the reverse strand, counting down.
GGGTCTCCATTCAGGTTCAGTGTTGCATCGCCATCATGAAGACCCAAATGCAGTCGAAATTGCAAGTGTCACAATTTTAGGATGCTATAGCTACTAGAACTAGAATTAACAAAAAGTTTTAACTACATATCCCATATTGTGACATGTACTTTAGTTAATGACAAGAGTTTTCATTTTTTATGTAGTTGTAGTACATAAAATTATAATAAATGGATTAATTAAGGGTACTTAAGTTCTTATAGTTTTCACCATTAGAATAATTATATTTATGTCTAATCTAATTACAAAACTATTTATTGTAAGTATCATGATTTCTATCTTTCTAATTTTAACAATACCATCTAGTAAAGCTATGAGATTTCCACAATCCATTTTGCATTTCTAGTGTATTTTTTTCTGGATTCGATTGTGTGTATATTTTTCCATCCAGAAAAATATACACACAATCGAATCCAGAAAAAAATACACTAGAAATACCATCTAGTACCAAAGTCATCCTAAATTTTGATGATTTGGCCAATTGGTGGATGCATTTTCATGTTTAAATAATTAAGTAGAAATAAAAGAATGAGAAATTTGGCATGTTGTAATTAGTAAAAATAGTGGTTGATTGATATTGAAATTATTATGTTGTTTCAACACACACTAAATAGAAATTAACCATGTATATATGTAGACTAAACCCTAAAGAAATCAACCAAACTTATAACAAATCATTTGATGGTATGATGAAAGAACAAGGATCCAGTCAACTACTGATAGGGCAGGGGGGGTGAATCAGTAGACAGAAAAACTGATAAACTTCACCAATCTCAAAATCAATTTCTCAAATTAAACTTAGAAATATCAATGCAATATCACTGTCAAGTTAAATCGGTTGACTGTTACAATAGATTAATAGTAAACAACTTGAAACTCACAAATATCCAAATACTTTTACTGACGTAAGTAAAAATTCATTTCATATTGCTGTCGGTTATCATGACTTATCAAAGTGGATTAAGTAGTTAAGAAGATCAACCATAGAAAACATAACCACAAAAACATTCACCAATTGACACAATATTTTTGACGTAGAAACCTAAATGGGAAAAACAATGGCGAGATGAGACTCACAAGATAACTATTTGAACTCTTCTAAAGTTTGCCCTATTAGGAGCCAAGTCTGTTAAAGCTTTACAAATAGTTCTATTGAGAATAGATCCTATTAAGGACCACCCGATTAACGGATTGACTATAATGCCTTGTTAGAAGAAATACCCTTTGAGGAGTAACCTCTATAAAGGATTTGAAATCCAAGCTAATGGATCACCTTGTTAGAGGATTTGAATAGCACCAAGCTTGTTAGAGCTTATCCAGTTAGGGGATTTCAATCTACTATAATTGTTAGAAAATAACAGGAGTTTGTTGATCTGTTTGAATAGCACTACACTTGTTTGTTCAGATCCTTTTCATGTTCCTATCTTCCTTTACTCAAACTGTAAATACACCATCCAGTTCGGCAACCACATAGTCAACTAAAACTTTGCCAACTCTGAAACTAAATAACTCATCAACCTTATAAAGAAATCAGCTAGGCCAGTAACAAAATAATAACCTAACCAACATACAGATTACAAACAAGTCAGTTCAAGTATGACCATTGGATTACATAACAATCTCTACACATCATTCAAGAAAGCCTCAACTGCTCCTTGATCATCGCTTCATCAAACTTAGTAGCTCATCACGCACTTTGCATTACATGCAATATACTTACTCATTCCCAAGACAAAAACCATTACCTCAACATGCCAAAAACACTTTGAAAATCTCTTCATACAATATATATACGTGACATAATCATTTTCGGTCACCATTAGATCATAAACCAATATAACCAATTCACCAAACTTAATCGGTTAGGGTTTATCAAAACAATAGGTAGGGTTTACTAGTTCAATTCTCCAATTCTTAGCAATACCGGTTCACTCCACAAACTTACCTATCGATTACAGTTTCCTTTCACTAGCTCTTCCTACCAGTTATAAAACAACAATACAACAATATCATTACCGGTTAATTGACATCAATGACAACATAACATTTCATTAATGCAATCTTCATGCAAATGCCAACAATCTCCCCCTTTGGCATTAATGGCAATATAAATATCAATACCATTGATTGTTGTGATTGTGAAATAAGAATGTTGGTACTCTCCTTGTCTTCGGCTTGTCACTGGTTCTTCTCCCATAATCACATAGTTCTTCTCCCCCTTTGAAAACAATGGCAAATTGAAAGTAAAACATGCAATTTAAAACTTCACTGTTTAGTATCAACAACCTGCAAATTAATGCTCTCCCTGTGGAATAAATCCACTTCTACATCAATCATGCTATAAAATTTTGCAAGTAGCTCTGGGATTGATGTACACTACATCATGCTCAATTGACCTCATGAAGGGGTACAACCCCTAGCTGACTTCTAAGATACTCAAAAGTAGTCTTAGGCAGAGGTTTAGTAAAGATATCTACAAGCTGCTCCTTGGTAGAAATATGCTCCAAGATCACATCTTTACTCTACACTTTCTCTCTCAAGAAATGATACTTCAATTCAATATGCTTGGTTCATGCGTGCAAGACAAGGTTCTTTGAAATATTTATGGCACTGGTATTGTCACATAAGATTTTTATTGGTTCTGTAAACTTCATCTTAAGACCTTCTAAAATGTGCCTCATCCAGATAGCTAGGGTACAATTCATATAAGCTGCAACATACACAGCTTCAATAGTAGACTATTAAATACAACTCTGCTTCTTTCTACTCCATTAAACAAGTCTTCCTCCAAGAAAGAATGCTCCACCAGTTGTGCTTTTCCTATCATCGATATTACCTGCCCAGTCTGCATTTGTGTACTCCTTCAATTCAAAGTTTCCTTCATATGGATAACATAATCCATAGTCAACAATACCTTTCAAATATCTGAATATTCTCTTGGTTGCTATCAAATGTGTTTCCTTTGAATTCTTCTGAAATCTAGCAACTATACCAACTATGAACAACATATTACAATTTTCCAATCATTGACTTGTACTCCTTCTCATCAAAAAATGTAGCCTCATCTTCCTTAGACAACTTACAACCTATAACCATTGGTGTCCGAACTAGTTTACAGTCACTCATACCAAATGTCTTTAATACCTCCTTCACATACTTAGACTGTGTAATAAAAATACCACTCTTCATTTGTTGTATTTGCAAACCTATGAAATTTTTTATCTCTCCAACTAAAGACATTTCAAACTCACTTTTCATTTCATTTTCAAATTCATTGCTCATGTCATCATTCCCTCTAAATATGATATCATCTACAAACACTTCACTAACCAATATTTTATCTCCTTCAAATTTGAGATATATGTTACTATCTCCACTGGTTCTCTAAAAACCTATTTTCATCACATGTGAATGAAGTCTTTCATACCATGCTCTCGGTGCTTCCTTTAATCCATATAATGCCTTATGAAACTTACACACTATGTCTTTCTCATCAGTCAGAGAATAACCATCTGGCTGCTCAATGTATACTTTTTCTTCCAGTATTCCATTCAAAAATGTTAACTTGAAATCCATCCAGTATACTTTGAATCCCTCGTGTGTTGCAAATGTAAGTAAAGTTCTGACACCTTCCAGTCTATCCATTGGTGCAAAAATCTCACCATAATCTTCTCCTTCTTCTTGTACATAACCTTTGCAAACCAATCTAGCTTTGTTATGAACTACAACACCATCTTGATTTAGCTTGATCCTGAAAACCCACTTAGTACCTATCACATTTTTATTTATTGGTCGGGGTAATAGGGTCGATGTATTTTTCTTCTCAATTTTTTCAAGCTCCTCCTCCATAGCTTTAACCCAATGATCATCTCCAAATACTTCCTTAGTAGTTCTAGGCTCAATAGTGGAGATCATGCAAGAATTCTCTCTGATTCTTCTTCTAGTTAATGCTCTAGCATCCTTATCTCCAATAATCTATTCAAGATTGTGATTGAGTCTCACACACCTTGAAATAACATTATCATTATCTTCAAGTTCTTCTTCATTATTAACATCATCTTCTTCTGTATCTACCTGTTCTGGTTGAACTGATACAACAACATTCTCTTTACCAGTTTCAGGATTCACTAGTTTTGGTTCCAAAAACAAAATGCAAGGATCTTCATCCTTTTTCTCCACACTGGCTTCCCTTGAGACTTCAGAATACTCATCCACTTGAACATCATCACTCCCAATGATTCTCTATCTCTGGTTGTTATAACATTTTTAGGCCTTACTCTTAGTGGAATTACCAAGAAATATACCTTCATCACTTTTAGCCTCAAACTTGTGAACATAGTCACCTCTCTTAATAAAATATTTGCTGCCAAATATCTTGAAATAAATAGCATTAGGTGATCTACCATACCAGTATTCATAAGGATTCTTGTCCTTACCTCTTTTTTACCAAAATCATGTTCATAGTGTAGACAACTATGTTGATAGCTTCTCTACAGAAAATCTTCACTACACCTCCTTGTATCAACATCGTCCTAGCAGCTTCAACAACTGACCAATTGTTTCTCTCTGCAATACCATTCTGTTGTGGTGTCCTTGGTGCATAAATTTGTCATTTGATACCATTCTCTTCACAATATCTAGTGAATTCTCTGATTTGATCAGTCCTCAAACACTTTATCTTCTTACCACTCTCCTTTTCAGCTAAGGCTCTGAATGCCTTGAACTTACTAAGTGCCTCCATTTTATCCTTCAAGAATGTGACCAACATCACCCTTGAGCAATCATCAGTGAAGATCATGGAATATCTATCACCTTGAATAATTTTAGTCCTTATTAGTCCACAAAGGTCTATATGAACCAAATGTAATAGATATTCTACTGAAAAAGATTTGCACTTGAAAGTTGAGGATGTCATCTTTCCCAACTGACATTCCTTACATAGAGTATTAACTGGTTTGTCCATATGAGGCAAACCTCTCACTGTCTTTGACTTACTCACTTTAACAATGTTATCAAAATTTATATGACAAAATCTCCTATGCCAAATCCAACTATCATCTACTTTAGCAATTAAACAGTTGCTGACTTTAGGATTCAGGTGAAATAGGTTACCTTTAGTCTTCTTGCCAGTTGCAATCAATTTACCTTAGCTCCCATAGATTTTGCACATACCATTTTTAAACTCCAATGGGTATCCTCTGTCATTGACTTGAGAAATACTCAAAAGATTTTTCTCTAGACCTTCAACCCAGTAGACATCATCTACACTGCTCTTTCCATTAAGAGAAATAGTTCCCTTACCTTTAACCATGCAGGGTGAGTCATTACCAAATCTTACTTCGCCATAAAATTCCTTCAAGGAAAGAAATTTGCTCCGATCACCGGTCATGTGATGTGAACAACCACTATCAATGATCCAATCATTAGAATTATCCATTCGTGAAACTAAAGCCTTATGATCAGATGTTTGTTCATTAATGGGTATAAATACAATGTCTTCATTAGCATCACCATCAGATTCCCAATAAGTGATACCACCATCAACTGCAATAACACAATCTCTTTTTCCTTTTCCCTTGTACTTCTTGAATTTCTCTTGCTTGTGCTCATTATTACCATTAGGACAGTTAGCATCTATGTGTCCAATCTTGTTGCATGTAAAACATTTCAAAGGTAATTTACCTCTATATTTACCGGTACCTCTGGGTAGCTGCTTGGCCAACAATGCTTCAAGCGCAACGAAACTGTCTTCATCATCAACTTCTTTCCTGGATCTAGATTCATAACTCTGACTGACATCTCTAATTTTCCTCATAGATGGGTAAGAAACAAAAGCTCTAAATGTTGATTCAAATTTCTGAATACTACCATCATAACCATTTAATTCAAAAGAAGTAAGCTTAGCAATGATGGAGTCAAGGGTTACCTTGGTTTTGTCAATAGATTTTAACTCTTGAATGGCTGCAACTCGGATAGTGTAGACTAGTAGCAAGGTTTTCAATACCTTACTGACCACTCAGGCATCTTCCACTTTAATACAAACAATCTTTATCTCACCAACTATCTCTTTTATCCTCTGACCATACGGTTGGATATTCCCACCTTCATCCATTTGCATGTCATCAAAATTTCCTCTTAGACTCTCTTCCTTGGCAATCTTTACATGTTCATCACCTCTATAAATCTCTTCAAGTTTCTTCCATACCTCATATGTAGTCTCCAGACCATGGACATCTACACACTCTGCATCAGATAAAGAACTGATAATAGCCTCCAGTACTTGATTTTTTTCTTCTTTCGCTTTCTTCTGATCATTAGTCATAATCCCACTAGGTTCAACATATTGAGTTTTAAGATGTTCCCACTATTCATTTCCAAGACTCTTGATATAATTTTTCATTATATCACTCCATATCCTATAGTTTTCTCTATTAAACTTTGCACCTTCCCTCTTCATCATGTTCTACAAGATATTTACCTCAAGCTATTAGGCTTGGACCTTAGAGGATCTGAGATGCTTTGATACCAATTGATGGTATAATGAAAGAACAAGGATCCAACAAACTACTGAGAGGTGGGGTTGAATTAGTAGATAGAAAAACTGATAAACTTCACCAGTCTCAAAATCAATCTCTCAAAGTAAACTTAAAATTATCAATTCAATATCACTGTCAAGATAAAATTGTCAAGTTAAATCGGTTGACTGTTACAACAAATTAACAGTAAACAACTTGAAACTCACAAACATCCAAATACTTTTAATGACATAAGTAAAACTTCATTTCATATTATTGTCAGTTATCATGACTTATCAAAGTGGATTAAGTAGTTAAGCAAATCAACCACAGAAAACATAACCACAAAAACATTCACCACTTGACACAATATTTTTTATGTGGAAACCCAAATGGGAAAAACCACGGTGAGATGAGACTCACAAGATAACTATCTGAACTCTTCTGAAGTTTGTCTTATTAGGAACCAAGCTTGTTAAAGCTTTACAAAAAGTCATGTTAAGAACACATCCTATTAGGGACCACCCGATTAAGGGATTGACTATAATGCCTTGTTAGAAGCAATATCCTATGAGGAGTAACCTTTGTAAAGGATTTGAAATCCAAGCTAATGGATTACCTTGTTAGAGGATTTGAATAGCACCAAGCTTGTTAGAGCTTACCCGATTAGGGGATTTCAATCTAATGTAATTGTTAGAAAATAACAGGAGTTTACGGATCTGTTTGAATAGAAACAAACTTGCTCGTTCAAATCATTTTCATGATCC